>NC_041048.1:13792644-13915144 GCF_900634775.1 Gouania willdenowi | reverse complement strand
TGGAGTATTCAGTCAATCGGTGTTTGCGTATTATTGTCACATTAGATAAACTCTTTGTTTTAGAGCTCCCATAAAAAGTCTATTCTGAAATTTCAATCTGATATTTTAGTGCTTAGTTGAATGTCATTCATTTCTCTTGGCAGAGCAGAATTTTGAAGTTGCACTTTGAAAATGCCAATCGACACTCATTTGGAAGCCACTGTTGGCCATCTTACTAGAGATTTACACGTGCCTTCCAGCTGAACCCTTAAAACAAGTCCACACTTCAATCAGAATGACCAGATACCTTGAATCTCATGAAACCAGTTGGAGTTACATGAATGGTGCACTTCCTTGAGTAATCACTACGTCACAGTTTGTCAAACGTGTCAACCTCTAGAAGCGTGTGTTTTAGTGCTTTTGATTGCACATGCACCTTCTAAATCGCCTCTCATTCCTTCTAGTCAAGTTTACAATTTAGCTGTCTTTGTAATTTGGTTTAAGCATTCTTTTGTTGCTTTCTTGTCAACTTCTGACATCAGTCATTGTAGACTTACCACTCATGTTGAGGCTCATCGATGACCAACAAAATCTTGAACTTCTTGGAGAGAGAAGGTGAAGGAGCCGACTGCTCCACAAACCCGGCTGCTGAAGCGGCTGTCTGTTTGACCACGTTAGTAATGGAGCTGAAGGAGCTGAAGAAGCCAGATGAACTACTGGAAGAGGACTGGGCCTGCGGAGGCGGCTGGGCCGGCTGGGATGGACGGCGCTCCTGAGTTGCCGGGGAACTGGCAGGTACCTGGGATGGTACTGGAACTTTGGTCGGAGACTGGGCAGGAGCCGAAGCTGTGGCAGGAACTGCACCCTGCTGAGAAGGGGAGGAGGCAGTAGGGGGAGGAGGAGCAGGTGGCTCAGACCTTTGGAGGTCTGACATGTATCCATTGGGCAGGTTGGACATAAAGCTACTGTCAGAAAGACGGCGTCGAAGGAAGTTCATGTTTGCAGTCGATGGATAAGCCCCTCAGTCTGTCAGCGGGTTTTGTCTCTTGGTTGTGATCCTTGAATTTGTAAGCAGAAGCAAACCTGCCTCGAGGTTTAGATGAATGACAGGAAGCAGTCCAACTGATTGAGTGATGTGTGACAGGAAGCCACTGAAGGGATGGAGAGTGGGAAGGAGGGAAAGGAATAGATGAGGCGATGGATACAGCTCTGGTCCAGTCTTCAAGAGACCGCTCTCCAAAGTGCCGATGTACCAGCGAAACGATGCTCCAAGCGTGCTCTCGTGTGTGATGTTCCTCCTCCGGAGACTCACACCTCCTCACAAATGTGCGTGTGTGTGACGTGTGAGAGAAAGTGTGTGTATCTGAAAGAGAGTGAGGTGGGGTGTCGCCCCCTTTGGTGAATCTCTAGCATTCTATCCCCTCCTCTTAGCTGCTGCAAGAGATGCCTGCCTCTCTCTCTCTCTCTCTCTCTCTCTCTCTCTCTCTCTATCCCTCTCTCTTATCTCACCATTTCATTCGCTCATGCTCATAATGTCCCCTCTCTCTCTCTCTTTCGCTGCTTCTCATGCCATGCTCAGTAGCTGGCTCCCCCTCCCCCCCCTCTTCTCTTCTGTCATCGTTCTCCGACATCACAGGCTACGTTCATGTGTCGTGCTGCAGCTCTGTGCCGTGTGCAACCAGTGGAAGGGGTTTCCTGCAAGCATGCGCTAGGTAGAGTCCACAGATGGAAACACCATCCACCCTGCTGGCAAGCCCCACCTTCCTCTGCCACCATCCATCTATGTTTCTATTTTCTGCACGCTATTAAAAGAGCCAAAGCTGTAGCATACAAATTTGCACGATGAAGCTAACTGTAAAATAGTGTATCTAAGATATGCAGGAATCGAGACGTTTGGTTTTTTTTCTTCCTGTTTCCACATGTGTATCTTCTCTCTCCTTATGTTTTATGATTTGTCACATTCGTTGTGTTTTTGCAGCCATCACAACTGACATGTTGCAGCCATCACATTTGACATGGCTTTATAGTATTCAAATGTAGTTAAAGCTTTCATTTAAAAGCTTCATTATCTTGAATAATAGTTTAATTAAAAGGTAAATATAGTGCTGCACCTGTGAGACAAAGCTGTAATTTACCAGTTAAATGACTCGTCTATGGTTTCATTTCAAGAGGAAAATAGAAGTGAGAGAATATGACTTTTATCAGACAATAAAATTCAGTTAAGGCATGTGTCATGTTGTTAATATGGAGCACTTTAACCTTAATTTCTAGATTAGGGCTTAATCTAACATAGGTTAAAGGTGAAAATGACTGGCTGCAGATTAGTCTTTATGATGAATAGTTTTAATGAATATATATATATTTATGAGTACATGCTGTATATTCCAAATTATTCAACTTATCATTCAAAGGTTTGAGGTGGTTCGGCGCACAGTGTCTTGGTGGTTAGTAAGTCTACTTCACAGCAGGAAGATCCTGGGTTCAAGTCCTTGGGTTGACACTTGTGTTTTGTCTGGGTACTCCGGCTTACTCCCACAATCCAAAAACACAACTGTTAGGTTGATCAGAGTCTCTAAATATCCCTTAGGAGTGAATGTGAGTGGTTGTCTGTGTGAAGGACTGGTGCCCTGTACAGGGTGTACCCCTGCCCAGTGCTTAACTTGTAAATCATCAGGTCCCGGAACACAGACAGCGTGTTGTTCCGGCAGTAAGAGAGAAACAAAAATGTCACCTAATACAATTTTTTTTAAAAGCTCCTTTGGCTAATTAAATGGGCCAATAATATCACTTGAACACAAACAACTAATTAACCTAAATGTTTAATAAAAAAAATTATGACTCATCCTTAAAGAAGCATGGACAATTGCCCCTTACGGAGCGCATCCATCTCTCACTGAGTGACAGCTGTCAAATCTGCCACGTTTCAGCACCAAGGACAGCACAAATCACAGCTAATTTAGCCACTTTTATCACAAAGATCACCAAACATTCAGAACACAAAAATCCACAAATGCTAAATATTTACAAACTTTTAACACCCGATCATTGATCATTTGTTAGCCTTGGTTGTCGTTCTTTATGTTTAAGCCTGGTTTTGTTGGCATTAAATCTTGCTTTGTACACCTTTAAGACGTTGTCGCCTCCCACCTTTGTGTCACAGCGTGAACGGCTGTAACACTGGTTATGCTGGAGATTTCTTCCTGTTAAAAGGGAGTTGTCTTCCCACTGTCGCTAAAAGCTTGTTTATGTGGATCTTGTTGGGTTTTTTCCTTATTATGAATTTTATATTTTGATAGCGTTTTGAGATGACTTTGTTGTAATTTGTGCTATATAAATAAAGTTGAATTGAATTGAACTTACCGAGGCCAAATTAAAGCAGTAATATCCTTGAATAAGCCTACATTCTGAGTGAACGTATCCTCTATTAAGTTGATCATTTTAACCGTAAAAAGCGGCGCTGTCTATGATAAGTGCTGTAAACATATGAGAGCTAGAGATCTGCACCAGCAGACCCCCACAACCCTGCAAAAAAAAGGAACAAGCGGATCAGAAATTGGATGGATGGATGGTTTGAGGTGGTTCTATGTATTTATAAAATTTCTTGACCTTAGTTGCTTTGAAACTATAGTTTTAAAAAGGATGTGTGTAGGTACTATTGTGCATTTCATATTCCGGGCACAACATATGTTGTCTAAAGTCAGTGCTTGTACAGTTTGCTTCTGTAAGACTGACTTAAAAAGCAGGCTAGTAATGACAGGAAGCAGAAAAAGCTAAAAGTAAAAAAAATAGTTATTATTACTGAGACAGAAAGAAGATCCCTCAAACATCCCTCACACAAAGCTCAGGAACTCTACTGAAAGTGGTTTTAGCGAGAGCACTCTAAGGAATACAGAACAGCACCAAGACAGTGTATTTTACATGCAAATAGGGCAATGCACAAAACTGGCTCTCCACTGCCCATCAACATTGATTCTTATTCAACGTCAAGCCTCAAGATGGATGGAAACACACAACTTCGTTTTAACACAGCTTCGTTTCATACTTGCATGATCTCCATCAAATGGAAATGTATTCTGTGACCTTTGAGCTGCTGAATGAATGTTTCCTCTTTTCTCTACAATACAAACCACTCAGAGACGATCTGAACTTCAGGTGTTTGGGAGAAACATTTTTAAAAAATTGAGAAATTGTTGACATTTTGAATTGCTGACTGGACTACGAGTCTATCATCAAGCTGCAGTCACATTTTATTCAGCCTTTTATATCTATCTAGAGGTAAAAGTTCTTCTAAGTTAAGACTGTTAGCTGTTTCTCACAGCTCCGTGCCTCGGGGGTGCATTCAAACTCATATTGTTGTAGTTGATTAAAAATGTCCTGATGTTGGGGAAAAAAGGGGAACCAACGTCATGAATTAAAAAAAACACAATAATCAAAACACGAATCACATGTGGTAGTGCTTATCTAATATGTTAATGCAAGCTGCTCCAAGATGCAGTATGCACATTTGTTTGAAGTCGTGATGAGTCAGGGTGAGCGAGGGTGGGGGGGGTTGTGTTGGACTGGATAGGGTGGGGGTTGTGTTTATTCAGGCAGAGAAGTGAGAGTGAGTCACGGAGCTGCAGCGATAACTGTAGAAATATCCTCAGCTCATCCTGGCCTACATGTCTCGACACATATAAACAATACCCACCTCAGTTAAAAATGGCTGTTATATAATAATCTGGGGCAGTTAAACATTTGTGTTTGTGTTGTTGTGATTATGTTTCACTCAAACGTATGCTGGTATTTATAGAAGAAATCAAGGGCGTGTTTGGCTATAACCAAAGAGCTGGGTTTTTTTTTACAACTCTGTAATGAATCGTTTAACCTTATAGCTCAATGTGTGCCGACTCAATGTGTTTTTTTTTTAAGTTATAGCTTAAATGAGATAGCATGGATGGATCTGTGCTGCTGTGTTCAAAGCAAACCTGCAACGCCTGGAGCAACTGCGAACGCTCACATCTTCACTAGAGGGAACAATCCAACACGCTCTAATAACAGATGCATGTCTGGGTGTAAGTCTCTCTACTTCAACACACATCATTTTAGTGGATTTTAGAGCTCCTCCGGCCTTCTGCACAGCTTGACATTTACCCGGGTTTGTTGTGTAACCATATAGCGTTCCTCCATTTCAAAGCTTGGGCATTCTTGGTGGATTCAACAATTTTTCTATTGAAGTCTCTATTTGTTCAGTGCTGGTTTGTCTTCATTCTCAATTTATTTTCAATTTAGACAAAATGTAGTACGAAAATGACCTCTTTTTAAAAAAAATTAAGTTAAAAAATCAGATAAAAGTGTCACCACTTCAACCAAGCTGTGTGTCCCTTATATTTTAAGACAAGTGCACAAGAAATCTAAAATAGCCACTTGTTAACCACTTATTAAATACAATTAGGTGATTAGAATTTGGTAGGCCTACCTTTGATGACATTGAAATGCTGCAAACATTCCTAGAATTCCATACATTATTAATACAGCCTAATTGAAGCACATATATGTTTATTTAATGCATGTATACTTACAGTTCATACACAAGTCAACACATTGCATATTTACTGTTAATTTCATGTTGCTCACATGTGGTTCTCTGGTATTCACTAATGACTTATTGTACACATTTGTTGCAGACTTTGAATTCCTTCACACTTCTTTGAAAGGAGTGTATATTTGTGGAGCTTGCGCTTGGTGGATTTTTCATGCTGTCTTACTGTACGTCGTTCCTTTCCCCCGATGGAGACGCTAAACTCGCAGTTATAAATCTTACAGAATGCGTAACTGCGCTCTATCATCATCGTCTTCTTACATCCATTCATCTCTCTTCTTAGTTGTCTTTGGGTTTGTTCCAGATGTTGGCACTAATCTAATCTCGTGAGAACTACCACCCAGTCCACATTCAGTTTGGAGAGGCAGAGGAATGTTTTTATTTATATATCTTTTAATTATTATTACATAAAATACGGGATATTTACTGGATAATACTAATACGGGAGGATGGCGGGAAAGAGGGGGAAAATATGGGATTTTCCCAGGTAAAATGGGAAACTTGACAGATATGGTTCTAAGCATTGAAAAAGCCTTTCAGTTAAGGAGTAACTATCGATTTTAAGCTATTCGAATATCTGCTTTTGTATTTAAAAATAGGCTCTCACAGAGTTCCAATCCCTATTGGGAAAACGTCCTCTGTTCCCTGCACAGTGATGCTGCTTCTCCATCTGTGGTAATAGATAAAGGCTTTTTCTACTGGCGGTCTGGTGCTAACGTGTGTATAAAACTGTGTGTGTGTGTTTGTGAGATTACTGGTGCATTATCTTTTGATGCTCTCCGTCACTAAGCACTAGCAGCAGAGTCAATCTCCATGGCAACCATCGTGCCAAGCCGGAAAAGATTCTCCTACCTAACCATGTTGTGCACACACGTAGCCTGTGTGTTTGCGGGTGTATTGTAGTTATGCAAGGTGGCTCAATGTCAGCTGAGCATCACAGTGTCCTCGAGGGTTAAAATGACCCACTGAGCATTTCTTCTTTTGAATGTGTGAGGTTTGCCTCAGGGACGTTGCTGTTCAATTTAGGGATTATATGAGTGCACACATGGGTTATATAGAATTATAAACATATATTACTGTAAACTGTTCATTCATAACTCCCTTTAATGCATCAAATGCATAACATGGAATAAAATTTAGAAGAATTTTACAAGATTCTTTAGCACACAGTACATGAAAAGTCAATGAATAATTAACACACCAATAGAAGATCCTTTTTTTTTTTTTTTTAAATATTAAAACAAACAACACTTTCTTTCTTTTCTCCCTTTGCACTCATTTTAACACAGGCCCACAAAGACTCTGACAGGATTCTCACCTACTTATTAGAGCTATTTATTAGAATTCAATATATTTCAACAATTAGTAAATTGATATTGAATGTTTTGGGCCATTGGTTTTCTCTTGGAGCTGTTCTTGGAGTTGCACAAGGTGTTGATATGAAGGTATGAGCAAATTAAACTATCAGACATTTTGGTACAATACTATACATGGGATCATATTTAATACTGGAGGTTTAGCTGGGGAACTTTCTTTTAAAGCCTTAGTAGAGCAGCTAGGAGCAGAAACAAGTTCTGATGAACTATGGCCGGGCCTGCGGAACATCTCCGCACCAAATAGCACGTATCACGTTCCCCAGAATTCAGTAAAATGACTCGGTGCCACCGAGTACAACAAATGAAACTGTGCGACGTAAAATCGCAATCTACGTTGAATTGCCTTTGAAACAATATATCACGCAACTATGTTCCGATAAACTTAGAAACTACGGGAAAAAGGGGGTGGGCCGATTCAACGAGCATCAACGGAGGAGTAGTTATTTGAAAAATGGGCCCCCTGGCGTTCCCGTGGCATATATGGAGTAATAGCCCATTCATATATTGGTATGTGTCAATGATTCGGTACCACCAACTGTCGCAATATTTGACTCACAAAGAAATGAGAAAACAACTTTAATGGAAATTGCCTAAAAAAGGGGATGGGCCCCTGGGACCCTAATGAAATTGTGCAAGGCATAATCATAATATACGTTTAATTACTTTTGAAATGATATATCACACGACTATGTTCCCATAAATTTGGAAATTACTAGAAATGGGGGGTGGGCCCCCGGGCCCAGTACCCCATTTAAAAAAAGGGCTGCGAGCGTCTTTAATATGTCTTATATCTTTAAATGTGTGTTGTTTTTTTGTAAATAAATGTGCACATATTTTTTTTATTGGTAAAGAATCCGACACATTTTTTTTTTTGCTATATTTATATATGAGAATCTTTTACTAATTACTAAGTAACTAATGACGGTAAAGAACTGCTGAGGTTAATGCAACTTAATAATTAATTAATGTAAATATGATAAACAAGCAAATTTATGTTTTCTTAACACTTTGTTCCTTTACTATATGAAAAATTCAACTTTTTTTGGTTTTTTGTTATTTAGATCCACATTAGCATAAGGCTATTATTAATGATGTGTTTCTGGACTGAAGGAAAGCTTTTGGTGTAAATGTGACTTGGACAACACAACTGGAACTGAGAAATCAAATCCACTGGGAGTCCAGGGTTGATGGAGGAGCTCCTCCAAACCCCATTTGTTTTGCATTCCCTGAATAAGAAGCTTGTTAGTTCTGACCCTTTGATTCAGAGATTATATCAATAATTATTTTTGCTGAAACAATGCTTCACACCTGATAGAATCAGGTTACTGTTTTCTCACATGTTACCACCCTGTAACAAGCCGCAGACACTTGTGTCATAAATCTACATCATGCATAATTCATTCAAAGAGATGTAGGCAACAGTGCGTTGATAATGATGATGAACTCCTCTGGGTTTAATTGTTTACGACTGCTTAAAGTGTTTTACATAAATCTTGCACTTGTTTTATTGAACTTGGAAATTGTGACGATTTAAGCAAGACAGAGAAACAAAAAGATCAAAATGCGCATCACATGACACAACCAATACAGGGGTGGAACACATGAGTTCATTCACGGCATAATAACCTCTAGTGAAAATGGGTTTTCAGTTACGAGTATGGATTGTCATTGTCACATTTCATCATATAAAGAGCAAAGTGGATCCTCAAATGTACAAAACATTAGTTCAAAGGTTTCTGCTGCTGGACAGCATAGCATTTATCTTAGGCAGTGGCTATCCGTACGGTTCACGCATCAATATACCGACATTCTATCAATACGCAGCGCTCCTATTTGGCCAGATTAGGTCACGTGATAGGTCAGTCATTGGTCAGCTTAGGTCACGTGACTAAGACTAAACCTATCCCTAAAACGCTACGTATGTGTACCTCGGTAACCGTACAAATAGACACTTTCTTTATTTTAATCTCCAAACAAATTTGCATAAATACATCTTTAATTCATTACATATATGCACCAGTAGATGTTACAGCTTGAATGATTGTCATTGAAGAGCTTGTGTTTGCGATTCCATTTTTACTGTGGTTATTGCAGGGAAACCTGTAGATCAGTGTTTCCCTACGAGGGGTATGCAAACCCTTAGGGGTACGTGAGCATATTGCAGGGGGTATGTGGAAAAATTAGGAAGTTATTTTTATCTCAGTCATTCCATAAGTTTATCAATAAAATGATACGTGTGCGCTGTGACTTGTTTTTAAAATGTAAATGCCTGTTTAAAGGGGACATATTCAAAGAAGCTCCTTTTATGGTAAATGTCATAAAAGCTATATATAACACAGGCAAGTTAAATATTTGTTTTGTATTTATTTATTTATTTTACTTATTATTTTTTTATTTCTTCTTATTTTTTTAATTTCAACTATTGTTTTTCTTTAATAACAATATAATCATATTATATTAGCATTAATCATACAGTATTAATAATACAAACGTTTACAATAATATTATTTCTTATATTTATAATTTTTATTGCCTTGAAGGCAACATCATTTGATGTTTAATTTGAGTTAAATAAGAATATAATGCCTGAACATTAATTGTTCAATTGATGAAGATGAAATAAAATTACTTGCGTTGAATATTCATTTGTGTTATGTTCTATTTTTGGAGAATCATGAACGCATATGAGTGAGGGGGTACTCATGGTATGACAAAAAGGTTCATGGGGTACACAAGACAAGAAAGGTTGGGAACCACTGCTATAGATAGATAGAGATAACACATTCAACCATGAGACATTACCATATAGGTGTTCTGTAGTACGGCTACTTTTCTCTCTGTAATAGTTCTGTAATAACTCCTGAGATACCAGAGATTTAATGGACTTTAACAATAAGGAGTACTTTGGGGGTCTCTGCACGGCCCTATATTGTGTTTTTACTCTCGACGCTATTTTAAATGTTTGATTAAGGTTCACATACACATTAAACGCTCACAAACGTAAATCGACTATTATGAATTCAGCATATTCCACTTTGTGCATTGAGCCACGGACTAGAGAACTATCTAAATTCTTTTTCTTGCTCACTGTGTTCATGAAAATTACAACTTGATATAGATGAGAAGAAATTAATGTTACTGTTAGTGTTTTGGTCCAAAATTAGACTGTGATTCTCCAGGGTGTGCTCGGCATTTAACTACCGGTAGTCACCTGCAATAGTAGAAAAGAATAGATTTCTATTTGTCCTTCACAATATACATTTTCAATGTGCATTGAGATAGAACTTTGGTTGCATACATAGCTCTTAAAACTGGACAAGAAGAGATAAATAAATACAAAAAATAAAGAGAATATATACAGAACGTTTTCATAAACAAGTATTCCACAGGATTTTTTGTGTAGAAAATAAAATATAAAAACAGTCTCAATTGTACTAAAGAGTAATAGTATAGTCGCTGTGACAAATGAAAATCAGAATTAATATCAGCATATTTTATTGATCCCAGGGGGAAATTACTTTGTTACAGAGACTCAAGAAATATTACAACTTAAAAGAAGAAACACTAACATTTGAAACCCAAATAATTGCATTTGAACATTCTTTTTGTTTGATTGAATTTTTTTTTTTTTTTTTGATTAAAAATGTTTTTCTTTCATTATTTTATTTTTTTATTTATTTTTATTTTTTTAATTGAAAACATCTTTTTTGTTTTTGGGCCATATTAAGATTAAAGATTAAGATTAAATCGGGGTTTTCGCCTTTAATTGGCCATATAATGTTATTACATACATGGAATTTGTCCTCTGCATTTAACCCATCCCTGAGGTTAATTTGTGTCTTTATCATTCAGTTAAAGAATAAAACATTTAAATCAAAGAAAAAAAAAATTCAATTGAATAAACCCATTTTCAGTAAAAGAAAAAAAAAGTGTTCAAATGCAATTATTTTGGTCTCTTTTTTTTGCATTTCAACACTTTTTCCTTTGATTAAAATGTTTTTTTATTGAACTGATTTTTTTTTTTAAATTGAAAATTGTTATTATTTTTTTAATTGAATAATTATAATAATAAAGACACTAACATAACTCCGTAGATAACGCTCTTAAACACATTTTCTTTCTACTGCATTTCCCATCAGCCCACGGGTAAGTCTGTGACGTATTATTGAAGCGACTCGAGAGACGCGCTGCGACCGCGGTAAACCATAACTGTGGGAATGAACAGAGATTTAAGTTAAAAACAGGGTTGTTTTAACCCTATTATTGAGTTTCGGTGATGATATTTTACACGTAGCTTTGTTCTCTGACATGTATCTCTCTAACTGTTCAGCAGGGACTTTATTTATCACGGTATTCAGGCAGTTTTCGTGCTGCTGAGGAGTTTTTGTTAGTGCATGTCTCCTTTAGTAGTTTAAAATGACTCTTCCAGCTTTGCAAGGCACCAGCGTGCTTTACAGGAGAATACTGTCACAGTTTCCACAGGACATGAGCTTAGCTTTTGCCTATGGATCCGGTGTTTTCAAACAGCACGGGACCAACCAAGGTCAAATGGAGGTAAGAGAGCTCACACCTGTCCCCAACCACAACACTTTAGAAACATGGACTGTTGTCAGCAGCTAAAGGGAAAAACATCAACATTTAACACTCAATTCTAACTTCCAGGGCAGGTTTTAAAATGAGAAAGTATGAGTAATATTAAACTAGCTGTGGGCCACTTAATGTAACCATTAATATTGTTGGTTGATTCTATTTCTCTCTAGAGGTGTAAAGAGTACTAAATACATACTACTAGAAGTACTGTTACTGGATTGAAATTGTACTCAAGCACAAGTAAGTCATACATAAAATACTCAAGTACAAGTAAAAAGTGGCTCAATTAAATAGTACTCAAAGTTACTTTTTGGTAATAAATCTTACCACGGTTCCCTTTCATACAGTAAACATCCTATGTATAAACTTAAAATTTAAGAGACCACATCTTGCACAATTGGAACTTAATTATTTTTTCCGCAAAGGCATCTGTATAAAGTAAAAGATTTTTCAAAATGTACAATTAATAAAATAACGCCAATTAATTAAATTCAAAATAATAAAATAAATTCTCAGACTCTAAGAATAGTTACATTTATGAATTCTAAAACAGTGCCGTCTGGTGCTCAGGGGAGTATCGAGAGCTGTTCCTTGGTGCTCATGTTCTCTGGAACCTCCTCACAGGAGGAACAGAACAGAGGGATGTGTGGATAAAGTGACGTTTTACTTTCATTTCGAATAAAAAGAAGCAGCATAGCTAAATGTCTGTTCCATTAGAAGCTCTCTAATGAAATTACTTTAAAAAAAATGTGCAAACATCTGAAATGAATAGCTTTATTTGTCATTGCACATGTTACAGAGCAACAATATTTCATTTCAGTCTCATCCCTTCCAAGAAAACATGAAAAAACAATCACATATAACTCTTAACATGGGAGGACAGGAGTGGGAGGACTGTGGTTCGCCACAAGGGCGGAGCTCCGTATTTGATGAATAAAAATTGGATAACAACAGAAGGAGAGGTGAGGGGAAAAGGCAGGTTTTAAACTGAATTCCCCATTAGGGAGGACAGTATGAGGCTAGGAAAAAACCTCAGCACTGGGGGTGGGGGCCGAGGAGGAGAGGATTTCCAGCCGCTGGGGGACGCGGGCGAAAACCAAATAAAATGAAACAGTTATTTTAAAGCGCTGAACGTTTTGTTATTCTACAGAACAACAATGCTATCGTCATCGCACTCCTTTTGCACTATTTACTCACTCCAGTGGTTCTCAAAGTGTGTGGCGTGCCCCCTGGTGGGTAATGGAGACAGGACAGTTGGGGTGTGACAAACCCCCAATAGTACATGTTTGCACCGCCGGAAACAATCAGTTTAGGACCCATTGAGTCCATACCTGTCAAGTTTTGGATTTGAAAATAAGGGAAATTTTCTGGGCGCCACTACCAGCCGTCCCACGCGCCCAACCAAGCTCCAATATCCCTTATACTTTAAGATAAGTGTACAAGAAATCTAAAATACCGATTTGTCAACCACTTACTAAATACACTTTTATACGACCTTTATTAACATTGAAATGCTGTGAACATTCCTACTAGGGCTGGGCGATATGGACCAAAACTCATATCTCAATATATTTTCTCAAAATGGCGATATACGATATAAATCTAGATAATTTTATCAAAGAAAGTCTGACCAGAAAGACAATTCTGGGTTTAATTTGCTGATGAATTTAAATAATTAGTAAAGTTCATATACAAGTTGAATTCAAGCTGCTCACTGGTTTATTTCACTCTGTTAGAACTGTTATTGTGTAGAATAACCAAACAAATTTATGAAAATATCACAGACTGGAATTTTTCTCTTCTTTTTTTATTGTGAACACTAACCAACATATTAAAACCACAACACTGTGATGATCACACGCGCGCGCACACACACACTAATATGCACTATATATATATATATATATATATATATATATATATGTTCACTAACAATCAGTTCACCGAACAATGTCATTATTTCATAAGCTGATTAAAGCATAACGGTAACACACTAAAAAACACACTATTGCACAACGCATTGACGGAGCAGCTATATTTTATATGAATAATAATAATAATAAATTTAATTTATGGGTGCCTTTCAAAAAACCCAAGGACACCTTACAAGCAGAGTTAAAAATAGCAACAATAAAAACATAGAATTACAAAGCAGTAAATATAAAACAGAAAAATTAGAGATTTAAAAAGGAGGTAGGTAACAGTTTTTCAGAAAACTTATTTTTGAATGATACATTATTATTAAAGCACTACGCCAGGTGCAATGTGATTGCATGGAGCGCTAATTATTTTGATGCTTTAATGACAGAAAAATTTTGACCGTTGCATTAACACCTCCTACGTTTAGCATAAATTTGCTATTTTTAATCAACCACCAATTTTTTTTCACATGGTTGAATGTTAAGTAGTCTATATCAGAGCTGCCTGTGTCCCTGAAGGCGTCGCGGCTCCGGGGCTGCACCACCACCCCGCCTCTCCTTTCCTTTCCTCTTTTCACAGCACATGGTGTGCCAGGCATCATTTTCAGTAGATACGATTCAGAACTAAAATATATGCTTGTTGCCATCCGTCTTGAGACTGAAGTCCATGCAGTAAGTCCAGCTCATAAACCTGCGTTCCCAAACATCCGTCCTTTAGTTGGTCCTAATTCAATGTGTCCTGCCCCAATGTTTTCCGGCTGTGCAAACATGTACTCCTCAGACAAACAGGAGAAAATTTTCAAATTAATGCCAATCTTCTTAAAAACCTTTCTTCATTGACAACAAAGATCATGAACACTCAACAAAACGCCTACACACAAATAAAGTAATAATAAGAAACCTAAAAATGTAGCAGAAATTAAAAGAGCATTAAGTTATTAGACTGCATTAGATATGTGACTGGGATCAAAATGTAACGTGGAACTAATGTTCAAAAATAATGATTGAGGATTTTGTTTTCTCAAGTTTTTTTTGGCACAGATTGCAAACAATGTTTTGTTATTCCATGTATTTTTGACTGCTGCACTTTTACATTTGTTTTTTTTTATGCAGGAAATTAGTTTCATCTAGTTTTTGAGTTTTAGTTGTCACTTGCATTGTAAAACATGATGTTCCTTGTTTCCTGTTAGTTCAATACATTTTAAAATGTGTCATTTGTCAGTATTAATTGGGGCAATGGCCGTCCGTTCAAAGTGAGGAATACCCAAAAAAGTTTGAGAACCACTAACTGTATAGCAAAACTGAAATTGCAAATCCAAGCCAAATCATTTGCCTAGAAAAATGTACCATCTGAGTTTTCTTTATTTGTTTTGCTTGAAACAGAAGAACATGTTGGACTTTGTGTTTGCTGTGGATGATCCAGTGACGTGGCACACCATGAATTTGCTGCAGAATCGCAAACATTACTCCATCCTCAAGCTGTTGGGTCCCACTGCTATCAGCTCTATTCAGAATGACCATGGGGCGTTGGTCTACTACAACACACTGGTGTCTGTGGATGGGAAGGTACAGCACTTACATGCAGCAATATTTGACTAATGACCAGCAAAGGTTTTCAACTTTTTTCATTTTACATTAGAGCTTAATTATCACATAAATGATGTGCTCCTGGTATGATTTGATGGTTTGACCCATTTTCTGCATTTCAATTAGGCTAAAGTACTGGATTTTATAGTTTTTAGCATTTACTCACCTACCATAACAATTAGGGCTAATGTGACTCTGGCTGCTGTTCCACACTTATTGCTGCATCACTTTACGAACTTGTGTTTTTTTATTGTTGTGCAACAAAGCCACAAAGTATCCCCTGAATTTTTCAGTATTTTCCCATTTTTGTCAGTGTTTCGAATGCATTTAGTAGACTTCATTCATGTGCAGCCCCAAAGTGCCACAAAACTAAGGTCATTAACAACAACTTCTGGAGAAAAAAAGTGCCACAAAAATAGTACTTGATTTGATACCATTACAAAGTTCGGTCGTGTTGGTATGATGCAGTGGAAATATGCTATAATTGTGGCATACGATGTATGTAGTTTGCTTGATTAACAGTCAATTAGAAGAATCACTTTTGAGAAAATGATTGAATCCGTGTACCCTTCGTTCTTTGGTTATTCTGTTTAAAAACCAAATCAAAATAACAAACAGTGTGGTTATTTTGTTTTTATTTAAAACCAAAACAGAAATACAGAAAAACCAGATAAGCAGCGTTTTTTTTTTTTTTTTTTTTAACTTGTTCTGTTTGTGTGATATTTTTATATTTACGAGGAAAATTAGAGCGAGAACTGAAGTCCACTGCACCTTGTTTCCCTCCACAGGTCCTGGACCAGGTCTCCTCACACAATAGGACTGTTTTCTGGACCTGCTCCTATTTTCATTCAGTCTGTGGATGTTTCAGCTCGTAAAAAGCTGCTCACGTTTATGTTTGGTTTTGTAGTGTTGCGGTCCAAATAGTATCCAAATAAACTGGTGACTGGCTATTAACTGTGAGGCTGGAGTGAGGAACAATAGATGTTAGAACTTCTACCATTTGACACTTTTGCAAAAACAAATACATCTTTGTTGAGGGCAGTAAAAAAATTAATTTTGCACGCTATAAATACCGCTAGCTGCAGCTGTCAACACACATGGAAGCTGATCACAAGAAACAAGGAGCACCAGTAGATTCAATACACCACCTCTGGTTCCACATATTATGTGCATGTTTTACGTAACATCCATTTTTTTGGTTTTGATTTATTTATGTATTAATAACGTTTCAATTCACCAGTAATGTGACTTATGCGTTGCTTCTTTTTCTGTCCGGACCGGGAGCAAAAGTCTACCCAGTCACCAGTTTATCTGGATACTATTTGGACCGTAACACTGTTTGGTAAAGTTGGCAGATATTCACAGATTCAAACTTCCAGCATCAATAACTCTTTAACGAAACATCATCGACACAAATTACGCCTCTATCGATGTGAGGTGGACAACACGATACAAGATCATTTTATCAAACGCAGCAGAATAAAAGTCCGTCTGTCGGTCGTTTAAAGAGATTAAAACATGAAGCTCTCGTCTTAGTTTCCCTGTAAATATCCAAATATCACACAAATAGAACCAGATTTAATTTAAAAAAAAAAAGAAAAACGCTGCTTGTTTGGGTTTTGGTTTTTTCGTTTTCCTGTTTCCTGTTTTTTTATTTTATTATTTGGTTTTAAAACGAAATAACCAAAGAACAAAAGGTACACATGGATTTGATCGTCTCCAAATCAATCTGTAATGAACTTTTTTTTAATTTTTATTTAAAGATAAGATATTTGTCCGTATTTCTAAGGTCTGCTTTATGGTTTTGGTTTGACTTGTGTTTTTATTTTCCAGATAATCAAATATGGAGTGATTAGCACAGAGTCTCTCATTGATGACCTAATGCACTGGAAGACATTGTATGTTGCTGGACGTCTCCATAAACCAGTCAGTATCCACATTAACTTGCTGATTTTGATGATTGAAAATGTATGCTAAATTAGTCTTAACAATTTACTGTACTTTTATTAAAATAACTTGTTAATATAACATTTTGTAATTGTTATTATTTGGATCATACCATTAACTATATAAATGCTTCCTTTCTCTTTGGTTTGACTGAACTGTGTGTCTTTATGCCTGGTCTCCATGAAGGTAAAAATGCTGGTGCAAAATGAAAATGGAAAGCTTCGTGCTGCGCTGGGGTCTAATTTGAAAAGCGCCGTGATCGCGTCCTTCCTCATGTTGCCAGAGAGCTTCACCGAGGAGGAACTTTTCATGCAGATAGCAGGTCTCTCTTATGCTGGTTAGTATCCCATTAATCAATAAAATCCCCATTACGTTCAAATTAGGGAGTGATTAAAACAAAAAGAAATTCATTCAGCTGCAACAATCCTATTTAGCAGGCAAATGATTCATTTTATTTTTTATTTTTTAAATAAATTAATGACTTAAGGATGGTACTGTGAAGTTGGATATCAGTTAGAAACTTGCTTTGTTGTGTGTTACTCTAAAAATGATGCATGTGTTTTTTACACTGAGTTTGAATTGCTTTTTGCTTTGCAGTTATTTTTTTCATTTTGGATTCAATAAAATGAAATAGATAAATGTAAAAAAAAAAAAGAAAAAAAAAAGGTTGTCATGATAATCATGTGTCCTCCAATGCCGAGAAAAAGCTAAAAAACAGGGATTAGCACAAAATCCAAACACTGCAGAAACTATTGAGAATTTTAACATCATGTCATTTTTTTTTTTACAAAAACTAATTCAACAGGGTGTGAAATGGCTCAGTTAGTTACCATAGCAAAAAACATGGGTGTCTTAAATGAATGAATAAGCTTTTGAATAACATCAGTGTGTACTCGAGGTAGTTGCTGATCATTCCTCTGTACAGCTTCTCCTGTTGTGTGTGTCAATGCTGAACATTGTATCTGTGCTTTGGAAGGGGATTTCAGGATGGTGTTTGGAGAAGATAAATCCAAAGTAGCCAATATTGTCAAAGACAATATTCAGCACTTCAAGATCCTGTACAGTAACATCCTGCGGGACTGCTCTCAGGTGGTCTACAAACCTCAGCAAGGAAAAATGGAGGTAAAATGTGATTTATTTACTTTCATCAAACCTTTAATGAGTTGGATAAAATTTGCTTTTTAATTAATTTTGGTGCTGTGTGAATTTGGTCATTTGGGCAACTGGCGGCCCGGGGGCCACATGCTGCCCTCGGCCTAATTTTAAGTAAATGTACAAAATTACAGAAAAATACACAAAACAAGAGCAAGAATACATTAAACTTACAAATATAAAAACTCTGTTCTTTCTTGTATTATTGCTCAGATCAGCTCATTATTCTAAATGCTGACATAAATGTTGATTTTTGTGGCCCTCCGATCAAACCGCTGTGATGAACGTTGTCTACCTCTGGTCGAGGGTGACTCTTTTACCAGTATACTCATGTTTTTTTTACATATCAAACATTTGGAACTAATGCAATCAGAATCAGATACACAGGCTTCACCTAACCAAACAATGTCCGTCAGACAGAAGCTATACTACGAATCTAGATTTCACCTCGTTAAGTTAAGCGAGTTGATTTCAGCCTGGCTACGTGCGTGCTGTTGTGACAGAGATGAAGATTGCAGCATCAGACCAATCACAATCATGGAGGAACTGTGTTGAGCAACTTACGTCACAATTGAGGAATAATTTTTAAAAAATATGAAGAATTAAAATAAATAATTCAGACCAAAAACAACGCTTTTGCTGCAGTAAAAGCAGCGTGGAATGAATGCAGGAATGAATGAGTGTTAATGCTTAAATTAGTGAGATTATAAACAGAGACTGGTGAGTTTCACTTTGTCTGTGTCTCTGATGCTGCGTTCATACAGCTCAGCTTACATCATAAGGTGGAATATATTTGTATTTTCTATTATCTTACTGGACTGAGGCTCTGTGCATCACCACAGAATACATGGATTAATTAAGTAATTAATTAATTTATTTATTGGTCTAAAAGCGCCCGATACATGCAGGTTTTATCAGCCGACTAATACAGGTCAGTCCATCAGATATAAAGATATATGTTTCCTATAGGATGTCATCAGTAAATAAAAGGATAAATGTTCTCTCTCCTGTCAGATCCACACAGCGACGTGTTCACAGATCCTCCTTTTATTGGACAGGTCATTTACTAAGAGATCTAATTGGTCAGGAGGTGGAACTTGCTCAGATCCTAGCCAGAACAAAATTTGGTCCTGACCAGGTTAGTCGTTCAGCCTAAGTTACCGTGATGATTCAGCTCTGTAAGACGTTAGCCAGTGCAGAGTTTTTAGACTAAAGGTAATACATCTTAAACTGACCAAACTGAAAAATGATTATAAGTGTATCAAATGAAATAGGATCAGTTTCTAAAGTGGTTTTTCTAAGTCCTCCTCTCAAACTAATTACGCCACACCCTGTTACACTAAAAAAAACACACTCAGGCGACACGTCCTTCTGGAAAAACATGTTCAGTCAGTCCGGGATGAGAATTTGCTTACACACATGCAATGTTATTAACACAGAGCCTTGGGAAAGAGAACAAACAATAACATGCAGTTTCCAGAAGCATTATTATGTTTTGGTTAGTGATGTCTTCCTCACAAGCATTAGCAGCAGGTTGCTGGATTCATTGTGCATCACTGCCACCTGGAGGTCAAGTACAGTAATATGAGGAGTATGGAAATGTATCGTACTGCGTGTAAGAAAAGGAACACCTCATGCATAGAAATAAAAATAAAAAAAATGTTGGTGCTACCACAGTGAACTTGGTGCAAAATGCAGTTGGGCCTTTAACTGAAAACCTGTGAAACAGGATTAGGATGAGGATAAGAAAGCTCCTCCCACTTCATTTGTACATGGATGTAGGCAAACAGCTCAGAGCAGAGTTTCACCTTAAGCAGAAAAATACATTTTCTCAAAAAAGTTGAGCTACTGATTTGAGAAAAGTGTTTTTAAACAAATTTACAAATTTGTGAGACAATGATAGGCATTTCATTAAACAATTGATTGGTGTTAGGATTACGATACTTGTTATGTTGTCAGGAGATGTTGTAAAACACACCTGATGGGTACTTGGAAAAAAACTAGTGCTATTGTTATTAGATACTGTTTGTACTAGGAGTCTTATTTTGATTACGCAGACTCCTCTCAACTTTCCTCGTAGCACGCAACAGTGATGGACTTTAAGTGTCAGAAATGTACTTGAACACATTAAAATCATCTCACATCAGTCATGCCAACACTAACCTGTGCCTCCCCTAACTGCGTGTGCCTCTTGGTGACTTTTTAATGAAAAATCCCAATGCAACAGTGACACTAATGGTGTTTTCACACATATAATCCCATGTGAACATGTGAACGGTATGAGGAAGAGAGACAAGTAAAATAAATGAATGATGTGGGAGTAATACGGAGGGGAGTGTGGAAATGTGTGTGATGGGTTTGTTTGTGTGCTGACAAAGCGGCTCTGAAGATGGATGGATGGATATTTGTGTGTGTGCTGCCTGATGGAGTGCTGGGTTGTGAGTGTGTGTGTGTGATTGCTGTGTGTTGCTACTGAGCTGTCACTGCATGGAGTTGCTTCGTTCCTCGGACAAAGGTCTTCTCTGCCTTTTTTTTGCTGGCTCCGCCCTGATAGAAGTTTGAGAAAACAATTTGTAGACAACCGTGTGAGCCACTGGGCTCGTCATAATCTAGCATTAGTTTGTATTGTGCTGCCGTAAAGCAGTACGTCTTACCACCGGGTCAGAGGAAAGTTGCAATTGCGGTTTTCTGGCCAAAGACAGCAGGGGGAGATGAAAGACCCCCAATGACCCCATAAACACTTGTATTACCTTCACAGGGACTATGGGGGTAATACAAGGATTTGTTAAGGTGAAAAAGTTACTTAGTTCTGCTTTAATGTACATGGTCCCTGTTAAATAAACCAATAAATAAATACATTATTTAATTAAAAAAAGAAAAGAAAATGCATTGTATTGTGTATTACATTAAGTATAAAAAAGTACATGGGATTCAACTGCATAAGAGGCAATATATTTATTACATTCAAGAAACTGATTTTCTCTGTTAGCTAACTCTTAGCTGTGATGTTTTCCTGTGCTGATATTGAGTTGGTTGCTTGATATCTAGGTAGACAAAAGTCCAGAAGGGCAGTTCACCCAGCTCATGGCGTTACCTCGAACACTTCAGCAGAGGATCACTAAGCTGGTCGATCCTCCTGGTAAAAACCGAGACGTAGAGGAGATCCTGCTGCAGGTGGCCCAGGACCCTGACTGTGGAGCAGTGGTCCAGCAAGGTACAAAAACCTGAATCAATGCATTTTGCACATTTGCAAACACAAAGATGTACTGTATATTGTTTAGGTACTCTTAATTAGAGTGTTCTGTCATCATTTTTGAAAAATCCCAGTAATACCATGACCCCAAGACCTGAGAATCTTCACAGAGAAGAATAAAGGAAACAAAGACAGAAATCTAAACAAATTCTGAAGAATAACAAGGCTGTCCATATTTTTTAATTTAAATACAGTACATTTAAGCAGGCCTAATGTTGACGATGCAGGTCCTTTTATAAACTGCAAAAAGCTCATTCTGATTGTCATGCATGGAGACTTTTTAAAGAAGATTTTTCCTGTTTTTGTTTTTATTTTCATTAAGATTTTCCATATCTACAAGAACAACAAAACTGCTTTTCTCTAAGAGTGAACCTTCTGGGAACAACAGTTTCCAAATTTCACTGTTCTTGCAACAGCATCGTAAAACATTTTAGCATCTCATCTTCCTTCAATATTGAAACCCCCGTGTTTTCTTTTACTCTGTGGTGCTATAAGCAGATGTTGCTTAGCAGACATGAAGTGTATTAATAATCTGATTCATGCAAGTAAGAGATTAAATAAAAAAAAGTATTGAAAAACAAATCCTCACAAAGTTACTCCAGGGATTCTTCTTTATTGTTGCACAATACCAGTGTGTGTTGTATTTATGTATTTGTTCCTCCTCAGGTATCTCATCCATTGTGAAATCCTCCAGTATAACACAAAGTGTCAAAGGCATTGTTACAGCTGGTAAGAACTCCTAAAAAACAAAAACAAAGCACTGGACCAAGCAAAAATGGAACAGAATGGTGTAGTATGACGATGATTTGTGAGTGTAACTGCAGACCTCTAATCAAACCAAAAATGGTTTTAAATAGCAATTACATAAATAAATCGCTTTTCTTGCAAGATATTTGATGATAGTTGGTGTATCTCTATTTACCCCATTTAATGTCTTTGTTTTGTATTTTCATTAGTTTTTAAGCTTTAATATTTTATTCAAATCCTTACTCTACCCATTACTTTCTGAACTGCGACATGAACAAACTGCAGGGCAATTCTTAGAGAGGCCACCAATAATGAGCTAATCCTCAAAGCACACACATACGGTAGTAATGAGGGTCTCAATAAATCTATTATACATCGTAGGACTGTGAAAAGTGCCCATAGCAAACCGTCTAATGTGAAAGAGAACAAAAAGAAAGACGAAGGGTGGAAGTCATAACCATCTCACAGTGGAACAGTTCCAGTTAATACCCAGTGCATAACCAAGCTTGGTTTTAATCTCCTCCACATTGTTCCCTGGCACATTTGGCCAGGCTACGACATTTAAACAGCTGCACACATGAATGTGTATGTTACCAATGGGGTGTGACATTTTAACCGTCAAATGGTTTAAAATCTGGTCTGCACACATATTTGTGAAAGGTAAGTAATAACAAAGCAAATAAGTCAAACAATGTTTCTCACTTTCTGGCCTTAAGATATTTAATAATGTTACAGCTCGCTTCAGGACTCAGTGTATGAAGGACGTCAAGACAAAAAAGAAAGTGTTAAAGTGACTTTATTATTATATTTAAAAAAGACAAACAGAAGAAACAGTACGACGGTGCATTAGGGCCACATTATAATAAAAGTGCGCACTGAGCACTACGAGATAAAAGTCGTAATGTTTGGAGGAAAAAAATCATAGTATTATGACATAAAGCTTGTAATATTATGAGAATAAAGTAACATTTTACTAGATTAAAGTCGACCACTTCCAGCCAGTTATTTCATTTTTATTCTCATAAAGTTATAACTTCATTCTCAAAATATTACAACTTTAATTTTGACATGATTGTTGATAATTTGGCCCTGGGATCAGATACAATCACATTTTTGTGGCCCCCGCTGTGATAGTTGCCCATCCCTGTACTGTAATATGAGTGGTACGTTAGTATGCGATTTGAAACATTTTATAAACTCTATTAATGTTTGACCTCCATAACAGTCTGTTATTTTACAGGGTGTACATTTAATCAGAAATCAATTAACAAACTGGATTTAACGTTTATTTACAGTAGCTAGCAGAGCTCTTTGTCATTGTTGTGTCTGTTGTAGAATTGTTATCCACCAGGCAAGGCAAGGCAAATTTAATTGTATAGTGTATTTCATACACAAGGCAACTCAATGTGCTTTACATGATTAAAAAAAAGTGCAACAGAAATCATTCAACAGCTTAAAACTCAATAAAAACCTTAAAATCAGCAGCGAAAAACATTTAAAATCATCAGTAAAAACATTTAAAATCAGCAACCAACACATTACATCAAGAACATGACCAAAAATCTCCCTCTCAGTCATACTGATGGCAGTTTGTTCCACTTCTTTGCAGTACAGTATAACAACTAAATGCAGCATCACCATGTTTACTGTGAGCTCTGGGCTCTACTATCTGACCTGTGTCCATAGATCGTGTGTTAACATTAACTGTCTGATTTTTCCAGGTTTGTGGAAGACTGTGTCATACAGTTCTAAAAAACTGCTGAAGATGTGGAAGGGCTGGAGGAGAAAACCATCTGTCTCCCAGATGTCCTAATGTCCCATTTCTACACTTGAAACCTCACTATCACCTCAACTGTTTAAATGTTGCCGTCCTTTGTTATGTTGTTGTTTACTCTGCCAAACTGTCATTGGGATGATCACACCCTAACCTCTCGTCACATTGTTTTATTGTCTGGTAGATAATAGCATGTGATCATGTGTGAGCCAGTTCAGGCCTCTTATTATATTTTTTTTAGAACTCGTTGAACAAAAGGTAACATTTTCAGAGTCAGACTGAATTATGGGTAAGGTTAAACGCTACGTCTTCCACGATGAGTGCAGTGCACAGTGACTCATTATTTGGTTACAGTAAAAGCTTTCGGTGTTAAAATGGCACTCATTGTCTATTTTATATTGTGTCTGGATTTCCTATTTTGATTGATTGGTGTGTTTTGCATGTACATATGCAATGCAAATAATATAGAAGAAACTGTTTCTAGTTTTGCACACATGCCTCACCAAAAACCTGAACATTATTACTACTTTACAAGGCACATTTATTTCACATTGGTTCATCTTGTCAATAATAGTGCATTGTGTTAATGCTGCAATTCTTCAAGCAAATATGTAATTATTATCTAGCTCTAAAATGGAAAACACTTGCTGTAATCCACGATTTCAGTAACTGTTTTTTTTTTTTTTAAATATATCATTGGGAATTATTTTTATTTTTATTTTTTTGCATTTTCTGACATTACAGATTAAAGAAAAAGAAATTATTTATCGTGTTCTTTCGACTTTCGATCATTACCCTTGGTGAGAGTTTTATTTGTTTTCCAGATCCACTGGTGAAGTACATGCTGTCTTAGTTTAATACGTGGATGTATTAAACTAATACTTACAGCTAAAACGTAGTGGGTTTTTTTGTTTTTTTTTTAATAACAAAATTGTATAATCAATTGTCTCTCTGACCACCAGTCTTTTATAAATATACTCTGTACATTTTATTTTAGTGATTATTATGTAATAATTATTCATACTTAAAAAAAAAAGTTAAATGAGAAGTTGGACAATGTCACACTGATTTTTTCCTTAAATGAAACCTAAAATTGTCTGCATTTTGTTGCTAGTTGTATGAAAGTAGTTTTGATTAAATTAATCCATAGATATGCTAAAAATGCTACTGCTGTCACTGTATTCAGTGATTTGCACGCGGCAAAGGCACGGTCAAAGATTTACAGGACGTGACGTAATCATAATTTATGCTGAGATCATGGTCCGGGCCTTCCGCCAATCAGCGGGCTTCACTTTCACCACCTGCTAGGAGCAGAATTCCATCATTCCAGGCATTCCTCTCCCCCCCCCCCCCCCCCTTCTTCTTCCTCGTTTACTACTAAGTCGGTCCGACTGCTTCTTTGCTGCCTCCATTGTTTTCCTGGCACTGGGACTTCTAGCCGCTTGTTTGTGTTTCTTTCTCCGACACCTGTGGGAATATATTCTGTGTTTAAATTCGTTAGCGCGAGGACGTCTTTACGGTGGACGAAACCAAAGTGGCTCTTAAATGAGGTACGTGCAGTTGTTTCGGGAAAAGTGCGCTCCGTATGTAAAGTATGTCCTAATCTTTTAAAAAGTAGGTTATAGTAACACAAGTGAGATATAATTTGGTTATATGGTTTGTTCAAACTGATAGTGTTTGGTGTTTTTGACTTTATGAAGCGTTTTCTCAGACTTTATGATGTAAAGAGAGTGGCGCGTGCCGCATGCTTTCTTTAGGATACTTCTGAAAACCTAAAACCTACTGAGGTCGCCTTAACTAACGTGTATAGTATAACTTATTTAAACCCATTGAGTCCCTCGGTGTTGGTGGTTCCTTCCTGGTTACTGCTGGTAACAACAGCTATTAGTATTTAATGCTGCTGCTGCTGGGAATAATAAAGTGCACGCACTTGCTGCTGTCACTTCAATCATTTTCATTTGTTGCCTATTGTAACAAGTTGTCGTATTGCTTCATAGCCTTTGTGTTTAAAAGTCTGCATTTCCCAAAACAAATGTCTTAGATTGGGGTTTCTATGGTACTAACGTGCTAATGCGCACATTTCCTGGAGACAGGAGGGAAAAGTATGTCAGGAATGAAACAAAAGAGAGAAAGGCAGTCAACCTTTAGGGGGGGAAACATATCTAACAAAGTTTTTATATTGCTGCCAACCCTAAACACTTAAGTTATAGGGAAAAAATGCTACGGAAAAGTAAATAATACAACAAAACAAACGAACAAAAAAAAGCTTTCTTTGCCAATTTGGGATTTTTAGAGCCAATACTGATATTGGGGTCACTTGTAAAAAGGCGATAGCCGATTTATCTGCCGATAACGATATATCAGCTGATTTCTTAAATAAGAACATCATTATACACAGGATATGTATTGTACATGAACACAAATTCTTATGATACTCAAAAGACAGTGGCTATCCATGGTTGCCGAATCAATATACCAACATTCTATCTGTACATAGCGCCCCTATTTGGCAAGTTTAGGTCACGTGATAGGTCAGTCATTGGTCCCCTATTTGGCAAGTTTAGGTCACGTGATAGTTCAGTCATTGGTCAGTTTAGGCCGAGTGACTAACTCTAATTCTAAAAAATGGTTGCGATACAGGGTTATAACTTAACCCTAAGACGCTACGTATGTGTACTTCGGTAACCGTATCAATAGCACCGGGGGTTGTACGTACGGCAACCGTACAAATACTGTAGACAGTTTCTACTCAAAATGTGATTTAAGACAAAGAAGCAAAACAAACACTACTACATTAAAATATGTACATTTTTAAAGTAAGTAATTTCCCCGTTGGATAAATGCAGTACTTCGGATTTCGGAAACCCTTAAAATTGTTACAATATTTGGTAATAACCTAACCCTAACCCTAAACCTTTACCTAACCCTATAAATGGTTGCAATATAGGATTATAACCTAACCCTAAGAAGCTACGTACTTGTACTTTGGTAACCGTGCCAATAGCATCGGGGGTTGTCCGTACGGCAACCATACAAATAGACACGCTTCGAAGCACAAACTGGCCAATTGTTTTTGTGTTATATTTTTAATCAATGCAAGTTGAGAAACCAATACCGTATTGGATACAGATATATTTGTAACATCTATCATATTTTTCCCCCAAACCAGTTATGGTTATAGTGTAGGTTTCTAGTTGGGTATTGTTGTTCAAACATTTTTTAAATTAATTTTCCTGATGATAAGATAAACCCTTTTGAGTTCCTTTTTTTTAATGATGTATTTCCTCATTTCTTTTAAATCGCCCCCAATTAAAAAAGATACTATGACAACCCTGGTGTGAGACCTTAGAACTAATGTTTCCATTCATACCTGACATTTTCGTCTTACAAGGGAATAGATTATGTAACTACATTGTACGTAATGTTTTTTTTTTTTTAAGCTTTTTACAAATATATTAACTTGTTTTGTCGTTTTTCATGTAGGCATCCAAGCATGGAGACACCTCTGGATGTTCTATCAAGAGCAGCATCTTTTATTCACGCAAATGAAGAAGAAAGTAAGTTTGATCAGTCCTTGTACTTTTTTGACACAAGTTTTTTTCCTGTTTTTTTTTTTTTTAGGCACATATGTGCTGTTTTAAGGGAGGGACAAAGGATTTGCATGATTAGTGTCGGGTTACACTCTAAAGCAGGCCAACCCTATTCTCTGCCATTACTTTTGGCTCTGTTTTATGGCAAAAGACAATAGGGATCTTTGAGTTGCACAACCTCATAGTAGCAAATAGGATCAACAGTTCTCCACTGTCATCCTTTATGGTTTTAAATCAGATGCTTTTTTTTCTTTTTCCTATGACTTTGAAACCAATGTTTACCCTAGGAAAGACACAAATACACTGCTGGCTTAGTTACTCCTGTAAACCTAGTAGGCATGTTTTTTTTGTGTTGTTTTTTTGGTGGAAGTAAATTGTACACAATCCAGAAACAATGGAAGACAACATATACACCCCAGAAGAATAGCCTTACAGTTTAAATCATAAAACTGTTGTTTGATCTTGGATTTATTGGATGTTTGATTTAGATCTTAAGAAATTTTAGAGAGGTTTCAAATATGTATCTTATTAAACATAAAGGTAAAGTATGAACTAGCCTACATGCTAAAACAAATTATATCTTTTATCTCAAAAGTTATAATCCTAATGGTAAATGTAGTCGTTATTATGTGAATTTGTACTGTAATCTGCTATGATTTGATATACTGTATGTTATTTTTTCACATTTACTTTGGCAAACTTTTGTTGTTCTGGCTCCATCTTTTACCTCTTTTCTGCATATTATCTACAAACATTTGGTATTTCTGGAAAAAATTCCTTCAGATTAAGGATTAATGGTCATTAACACTATAATGACCAATCCCTGTCAGCAGGATTTTTCCTCTACAGTCAGAGCTGAGAGGAAACAGCTAAAAAATGTGCTGGTTTTTTTTGTCTTGTAGAGCAACTTGGAAAGTTTTTGGAAATGCCATTTCTTATTTATTTATTACTAAACATATTTTTTTTTGCTTTCGGAAAACAAAGTTTGATAGTATTTTTTTTTTTTTTTCCAACATTATTTTTATTGGTTTTTGAACAACAGTTTTACACATGCAAATTGTACACACAATTGTTTATTCTATCCACAACCAACATTTCAAACACAAACAAGCTTGGAAATAAACATAGAAGACATAAAACACACTTATTGTGTCCATACTCATATACACATTATGTAGATTCAAAATAATAATAATAATAATAAAATAAAATAAATTTAAAATTGTATTTTAATACAATATATGTGTGAAATTGCAACATCACATCATCAGTGCTAATGGTGCCACGACTTTACTACTATCATATCATCACGTGTTAACTTTGTTTGTTATTCTAGTTTTTGCATGACTTGCAACATCTTGTTTGGAGAAAGACATATTCACTCCCAAGTTTTATTTTCTAGATCTAACCAGGAAGGAAAATTGCCAGATTAATATATGTATTTTAGAGATTTGCCAATATTTACTAGTATGCATACTAAAAAATGACCAATAGTTACAGGTACACCAATGTGTGCTTTGTGAGACTAACTATCAGAGAGCGAATAGATTTGTTTCTAATATTCCCAATTTTTTTCCATTTTATTTCACCTTTCACTAGCTGCTAAACGTCCACCTCCTTGCCACCTCTGCTCCCTCTCTCTCCTGCAGAGTTTTTGTTTTTGTTCCTTTTTGTTTATTTTTTTGCCCTGGCCTGTTCATGGTTCTTCTGTCCCAAGACAATACTCTTGACTCATTTCAGAAATAGTGCCTAAAAATTAAAGTCCTGATCATTTTAATCAGCTAAGTTTGCTAACTTTCCGGACAATCTGCCAAAACCTGTGACATAAAAGTGTAACTAACAGTTCGTGTTAACATGCAGCATGAGTATTTGCCTTTATGACCCATTGTAACAGTTGTGTAACAGTTGATGGCAGAGATGTTGTTAAAGAACAAAGTGAACCTTCACAGCACTTATTATAAATCAGCTGAGCAGGTGTAGCAGTTAGAGTTACACTTAAAGATCAAACTGAAAACCATTACTGCTTCCTCCAAACCAGTCCCTAGTCTTTGCCGATGTGCCTTCTGTGTTTGAAAATCTTTGCATTATTACATAAATGTTTTCTTAACGTCAATACCAAAATGCTGAGCACTACATTTGATTCCGGTCACTCTGCTGGGCTTCAAAAAGGAAAGAAAGAAAGAAGCACAGCAGTGAGCCACATGTTTACTCTAGCAATAATGGTAATGAACACAATGTGTGACCACTTACTAGTTAGAAAACAGTTTTAATGGCCAATGAATGATACTAAATAACAGTAACTCACACAATTATACCTCTTTTTTGAAGGTGAATTCTTAAAATAGCAAAATAAAACTGGACAAGTACGTTGTGCTATGTTATCTTTGCACTTTTGTGTAGTTTGCAAATTGAATACATTGAAATCAAAATGTGCAATGACGAAAAATATTTTTAAATTAAATGTAGTAGGGGAATTCTGGCCGATTGTCCCGATCCAATATTGATATTGGCCCAATATCAGCCAGAAAACAAACATCGGATTTTATCGGACTGCATCTAAAATCACTGAATCTAAAATCGCCGATAAAAATTTCCGCTCCAGCGGGTGACTGTGGTTCACACTCCAACAAAGTAACCTACTGTTGCTGACTATAGTTCTCTGTTTGAATAACAGCACTTGATCAAGCCTTTTCTAACATTCCACACTACAAAATAAGTAATGAAAGTATGTATGATTTGTGCCGATATCGTATCGGATCATTATTTGTATCGGCCGATACGCAAGGCTGCAATATTGGTATCACATCGAAAGTGAAAAAGTTGTATTGGGACATCCCTAAAATGTAGGTGTGAATGTAAATGGAGCTACAATGGTCTTTGCATTTTACGTAGATTGCCAGGCATATCTATTCCTCACTCCTTGTGTCCCTCCTTTTTGTAAGGGAGGGTGATTAAGAATGAAGTTCTAATTTTGGATGAAACTAATTGCAAAGTATTCTCATTTTTGTAAAATGTCAACAGTAGTTTAGATTGTCTTCTGGGAACAAAATCTGTATTTTAAATGACTGGGCTTAGCTCCAGAGACCAATTGTTCTTTGTGTGTACACAGTAGATCAATAACATATTTTGTAAATATGATAAATATTTAGTTGGCATTACTTGTTGCTTACTGGTTTCGTAGCTTTTTTAGGCCTTGTTGACAGGATCAAAAAAGGATATCTCGTTCCTGTTTGTTTGCGACTCAAGTGTTTTTGCATAATCAAATACCAAACACTGCTTTATTCTTTCACTATCCACTTTGTCAGGTACAATAACACCAGCAGAGTTTTTCTGACGTTAGAACCAGGAAGTTATGCTTTAAAAACAATAAAACAAATTTGTCCCATTGAACCAAAATTAAACCAATATTTTTGAAAAGTATGCCCTAACCCCTGTGTAACTAAAGGTAGTAGGGTCACCTGCCTAATCAAGTTATTTTCTGTTCACTGTTTCACTGTTTTTTTCTCTTTTTTTACAAACATTTGTTAGGTTTGTCTATTTAGTGTGTGGGCAACAACAGCATTTTCCTATTGCATGATGTTACATGAGTAAAATGACTCATAGCAACGTCATCTCGAACCATGCAGTGACAGTTTACGTACCTTTGTTGTTAGTCACACGTGGTCTGTTTGTACAGGATTGATCTGTTTCCTTGTGTTAGTGTTTTTCCTTTAAAGGATCATTTAAAATCATACTAACAGTGTGTTTTTTATTGATTAAAATCATGTCCACTGTGTTGTATGGGTCTTAAAGCTACTACTAACATTTTGAAACTGTACCTTTATTTCATCCAAAAACACTTCCAAAGGGATAGTTTTGGTGTTTTTGTAGATTAATAGTTGTTCCAAAACAATGGCGATGTTGATATTGCGGACTACAACAGGAACACCCGAATACGACCAAAATATAATGTCTCGTGGAGTGACGTGATTTCACAGGGAAAAACTATAAACAAACCAGAATAAAAATGGCATCAAGAGAATCATTGTCCACCTTGTTTGCCAAAGAAACACAAAATCACAAATTAAGTAGAAACATTTTTAAAGAACCTTTTCTGCTTTATCGCCGTTATTTCCTTCTTCTACGGGATTCCCATTACCACAATAATACATTGCACAAAACTTCCAAAGTTAAAGTTACATGATCATTTTTAACAAACCCAATGTTTGTTAAGCAGTTAATTTCAACCTTTGACTTTCATTTGTGAGTAAAATCCCCCGCTTTTAGGAAGAAATGCCTTAGATTTATTGATCTGTGAGACCTACACTATATTATCTGCGCTATCTGTGTTTTTCTGTGTTATAAAAAGCGTTATTTATCATTAAATAACAGTAAATATGAACAGATAATTTTAGTTAACAGTGAATTTTAAGCATCATTGTCAAGATATTTAGTTTCCAAACCTTCTAAATATACTACTGCAGATTGAGGAACACTTGTTCTGCTAAAGCCATTCAGCTCTTCCTGATATTCTGCTGCAGTCTTTGCTGTTGTTAACACTACCATACTCTACCTCTAGCTGATGTCATCACTTTGTGGATCCTTTCAACTGTTTTATCTGAAAACAATAAGATTTAAATGAATGCGCAGGATAATTTGCTGTACTAACTGTAGTAATTGTAGGCATCAAATGATGGTACTATTTGGTGCATCTTTGTTGTCTTTGTTTTTCATTAATTATACTAATTATTGAATTTTTTTTTACCTTGTGTTTGGATCCTCTTATTAGGTGAAAGTTAAACGAGTCAGCGCACGTCTTTTATTCACTCGTGCTTCCGCTGGTTAACACTCAAAGGGAGTTCAGACGCCTTTCATGCAGCTTTTTCTCTACTTGTGTACACTTTTCCAGTAAGCAGGTAACTTGAACAAAGATCTGTGCCCTTGGGGTGGGATGGGTTTGGTTTTGCGGTGTGTACTGTGCAGACTAGCGCTTCTTCACCAAGGAGTGGGTTTAGCCCTTCGGCCTGTTCAGGTTTCTGTAACAGAACACAGGAGCAATAGGAAGGCACATAATGGAAATAATAAACAGCACTAAACCATCTCTATTGTGAGGCGTCTTTAGTGTTAATGAAGCTCAATGGGTTTTTAACACAGTGCTCCTCAACACAAAGAACTTGGGCTTATAGTAAAGAATATTTATTTGCCCTATCTTCAAATCGTCCTACCAACTATTGGATATAAAAGATGATACAAAGTCAGAGATCTCGCCATAGCTATGTTCATAATACTATTATTATTATAAATATTAAAGCTGCTACACACATACTTTTTTAATTAGATATAATCATAGTGATCAATCAGTTGAACATCATTTACTCCAAAAAGAAAACAAAAAGGTTGAAATTGTTACTCGGAAGTTTGTTTTCATCTCTGCTGTAAACACTCTCCTATGCATGTGTCTCCCTGACTCCACATCCCACAATGCAATGCACGAAAATGTCAACAAACGGAGTGTTTTTTATGATGGAGATGAAAACAAAAGTGGCTATTTGAACCTTTTACATTTTATTTTGAGCAAAAGATCTTTATTTATTGATAAGTGAGACCTACATAGGGCTGGGCAATATCGACCAAAACTCATATCTCAATATTTATCCATCCATCCATTTTCAGACCCACTTATTCCTGTTTGTCAGGGTCGCGGGGGTCTGCCGGTGCCAATCTTCGGCTCTTATTGGGCGCTGGGCGGGGGTACACCCTGGAAAGGGCGCCAGTCCATCACAGGGCCGTATCTCAATATTTTTTCTTAAAACGACAACATATATATCTTGATAATTTTAATTCAAATTATGTTTTACCAGAAAGACAATTCTAGGTTAAATTTGCTGATGCAAAATGCCACACAGGCACATATGTTAACAAACAATTGCACAATATGGTCCACTTTTGGATTTTTCACCTTTAAGGGACAGCAAGTGTGAGTGAGTTCTGTAGTGTGGCTAATGTTTAGTGGAAGGTCTGGGTTAGAATGTACTCAGAAATCCATCTAACTGTGCTTTTCATGCTGTTCTGAGAGGTAGCGAAAGCAGCAAACAAGTATTTTAATACAAAATAAGCTATAAAAAGCATGTATATCGATATAGGGGATATTGTAATTTTCTGCATTGCCAAAATAGAATACTCGATATATTGCTCCGCTCTAGGCCTACACTATGGATTTATCTAATAAAAGGTTATCGGGGGTAGCAGCTTTATTATTTGAATCATTTGATATGAGGTCTATCATTCTCAATTCCTTATATGTTTTAATCATATCATTAATTTATCAATAGGGATTGTTTTGTGGCTCTCAGTCTTTTGTTTATTTGAGTGACTAAAATAATTTCTTCTGATGTTGAAGGTTACTGACCACTGATAGTGATGGTTACAGTCTGTGAGAGAACATTACGTAACCACTGTGACACCAAAACATGAGGTGATAGGAATGTTTTCTTTATCATGACAGTGTGTAAACAAGGGTTTAAACAAGGCCTGTAATAGTGTTGCTGGTATTTTAACAGAGGCTTTTAAAGTAACATTAAATCTGACCTTTGATCTTCACCAGTGAGAGTATTATTGATTTGTCTCTACTAGAATAAGATCATTTGTTTCATGTATTTTGATACTTTACAAAAGTTTCCAAATTTTAAATCTTGCTTTAGTATTTAATATAAACTTTGGTATTGAGACATTTATAGTGAATAATAACATTGTTTTGTTATTCATAACATAGAGTGTTATAAATAACATAACACTCTAAACCTGCCTTAGTCAATCCAGTCTTGTGACCACTGCCACAAAAAAGCTCCTAAAATATTATAGCAAAATGTAAACACAACATCTGAAGCAGGGTTCCTGTGGATCTTTAAAAAGTCTTAAAAGGCATTAAATTAATGACTCTAAAAAAATAAGGCCTTAATTGTCTTTAAAATGTCTTAAATCAATGTTTCAAAAGTCTTAAATTTTAACACATAATACATATGATTTTATGATTGGAATTAGTCTCACGTTTCAAATTAAATTGTAACATTTGTTTTTTTAAAAAAAAATATATAATTTATCACAACAGCGGAACGACTACAGAACAGTTGCGCGTCATGCTTGCAGCAAATTTTAACAACACGGGGGAATTTAACGAAAATTACCTGACCAACGAAGATGTTTCTTAATGGCTTTCCTGAAGTTTTTTATTTTATTTTGTGTTTGATAGATTTCTGGCTAATTTTGTATCTTTGTCATCTTGTGTTTTGAGGGATCTTTATTTTTTTAGTCCATCTTTTTGTGTGTATTTTACTGTCATTTTGTGTATTTTTGTGTGTTTACTTTGGAAAAAATTTACCCTAACCCTATGTAATTGATGTGGCATTCATTTCATCAATTGTGTGTACTGTGAAGTCGATTTTAAATTTACTTTCAAATGACAATAAAAAGTCTTGAATTTCATTTGACTGAAGCTGTAGGAATCCTGTAAAGATCAATAATCATTAATAAAAACCAAAGTATAATAGAGGTTATGGAACGCATTTTGGCAGTGTGTCCCTCCAACGCAGTGTAGTGTGCTAATAAAGCAGTGAATGAATCATCACTCTTTGTGTACGGTGTCGTTATAGTGGCACACCCTCTCCCAGAGAAGCCCAGACCTGTTCAGAGGCAAACAACACCACAGGAGAGCAAACAGGGCTGATACGATCACATAAATATTGTGTATGGATAGAGAGTTTAAGAATTTAAAAAACAAAAGCTGAACACATTGGCCTGTAAAAAGGTTTACTGTATATATGAGAATGGCTAAATGATAAATACTTAATTGTGGGGGTATGTTAATGAATTAACTACTCATTTAGATTACAATACACTGTATCCAAACCTAATTAGAGTATTCTAACTGGAAAACGTCAGCTACACTATAAACCCGAATGTTCAAAGTAATTAATAAGATGAAGTAGTTTATATTCAATGTTAGAGACTAACTTACTAGTAATTATGTCAAGTTGGTGTAACCTGTTCTTCATTTTTGAGTTACTTTAACTACCGTAATAGTTTTTGAGTAAATGGAACTATATTTGTTTATAAGTTAACATAACTAAAATCAAAACACAACTTAATTACAACTTAACTGAATTAGTGTATAATTACATGCTAAGAATGATAAAGTCCTGTTATTTCTGTTGTTTGAAATAGGGATTATTTAAAAATAAACTTAATTCATATAGCACTTTATGTAACTGTTATGAAAAAGTACAAGCAGCAGTCTTCTAACCTTTTAAGTTCTGGAACATTTTGACAACAAAATGTAGGCAATCAATTGCCTCAATCATTTTTTTTAGTTCTGGTAACTTATTTGTGTTTAATGTGTGAAGAGTAAATGATTCATCAGTCAACATTTGTTTCTTGTTTCCTATACTGTATCTGACTTCATAGTCACTCATTGAGCCCACAGTGCGTGTAGCACTTCTGACTCAAGTTATAGAGAAAAGGCTGAGGAAAGAGTGAGATGAAAACAATTATTGCCACATAACGCTAAGCCGTGTGTGTAACAGCTTGTCTTATGAAAAAGTGCTGGAAAATGTTTCATAATCATCAGTCTGTAGTAGCCAGCCTATACTTATGGAGAACAAAGATTCTGTGTTTGAGTATGTTATTGGTTAAATGATGTGTCTTTTGTGTTAACGTGTGTTTTATAGTACAGTAAATAGTGATGCTGGGAAGCAAAACCCTATTTATAGTCCATTTGTTGGGGCCTGGGCTGGTTTTGGCCCTGTCACCAGTTCACTGCTTGTTTTTGACCACTTGGCACCACTGCAGACAGAGAACAACCACAGGAGCTCGAAACACCATCACAGTTAGACGGGTGGACTGGGACCAAAATTCAGCTCTGGTATTTTCTGTCCTGACAAGCCCACTACGTTATCAGGGACACCACGTGATGCTCAACATGTGGCTTTTTATGTCTTAATTTTTAAAGGAAACCTTTTAACCCCTTTTTACCTATTTCCCTCGGCCATTTTTTGCACCTTTACAAAAAGTTCTGACCCTTTTTTCAGATTTTGTCTACCTTTTGCCAATAAATATCCCTTTTCCCTATTTTTGTCCCTTTTTGCAAGTTTATTTTGACACTTATTGAATTTTGGTCCTTTCTTTTTTAAGTTTTTTTTGCCACTTTTCTTCCAAATAAGCTATCTTTTGCACAATAAATACCACTTAATTCCTTTTTCCCCCTATATTTTGCCTTTTTTACTTTTGTTTGGCACATTTTGCCCTTTTTCATTATTGTTTTCCACATTTTGCCCATTATTGCTACCCTTTGCCATTAAATATCACCTGGTTCCTTTTTATTTGCCTATTTTTTGACTGCTGTTGGGCCATTTTTTGTCACTTTTTACTTTTTTTTTGCCACCTTTATGCCACTTTTAGACCATTTTTGGCCACCTGTTACCATGTCTGCCACCGCTCGCTTGACAAAAAAACCCCAAAAACTTAGTGGAGTGCCTCACTTTGGGTCGTCGACCACCGGGACGATGCCCGGTATGCCAGGTGGCCAGTCCACCCCTGCGATTAGATCATTTGAGGATTTTCGGATCCTTATATTTGCCTCTTTTTCTACACATAAACCTACAATCAGGGCATGTGTTCACTCATATATGCCCTGATTGCATAATAGCTATCAGTAGTTTGTGTGTATCCACTGCATGGTGAGGTTTTTCAAGCATTTCTTGTGTCTGTCAGTGTGTCTTAGTGCAGTTGTATTTTAATTAAACTTTCACTTGGCTCTCGGCTTGCAATTCAAGCCTCTGAGTGAGATGTAACCTGCTGCAGCAGCTGTAGTGGCAGCACAAGTGCTGAATGGAGTCTCTGTCTGAAGTGAGCATTTTGCGCGTGAAGCTGAAAACAATAGCCAGCCAGTGAGATGAGGGCCAAGCTCAAAGGTCTGAGCCACTGGGGAAGGCTCAGAGGGAGGAGGGGAGAGGAAAAGAGGGCAGAGGCCTTTGTGTTTATGTGTTTGTTTAGGAAAGCAATGGGGGAGGTGTTTGGACTGAACTGTCTGTTTGCAGCAACACTTAAGTGGATATATTTAGAAAACACATTATGTTTAACATCTTGTGGTGAGTGTTGTGCACAAGGTGAATAAATTACCATGAAAGTTTTGTGTCTAGAAAATATTTCCAATTGGGTCTAAGCAGTTAAAAGTGGCTCTTGCAAGAGAAAAGTGTGTGAAGCCCTCAGCTATCTGCATCACTGCTATGATGAATGAAAATCCTGTCCACAATATTAATTAGGGGTGTCCCAATCCGATATTGATATCGGATATCGGTCTGATATCAGCCAGGAAAAAGAATATTGGATTTTGTCGGCCAGCATCTAAAATCTCCGATATCGGCTGCAATATCGGTATTGTATCGAAAGTGAAAAAGTTGTATCGGGACATCCCTAATATTAATGCATTGATCAGAATCAGAATCAGAATCAACTTTGTTGACCAAGTAATGTATGTTTTGCACACGAGGAATTTGACTTGGTGAACTGTGCTCTCTCTAATAGTGTAAACATTTAATAATAACAATCAACTAGGAAAAAAAAATATATATATAAACATAAATATAAACAGTAGTTATACTAATATGTGCAAAACTAAATTAAATAACAAGATAACAATAACAAGATAAAATAATAATAATAAAAAAATAAAATATAATAATAATAATAATAACACAATAGTGCAGTAGTGCATTGATGAGTAGTGCAGGTGAATATTTAAATTAAATAGTATGTCCCCTATTGATCATTCCCTAAATAAAAGAATCAGGCAAAACACACTTTCTCCTCCTACAGCAACAGGACAGTCTACAACAGTTAGCCAGATAGTATTTGTAGCTGTGGCTACAATGTAGATTACCAACACCTGTATTACTGATGTGAATTATGGCTGGGCAATGTATTGAGATTCAAGATACATCAGGCTTTCTATTTTTGCTTATTTTGTATTAAAATAATTGTTTTTGGAGTGGCTGCTTTTGCTACTTCTCAGAACAGCATGAAAAAGAAAAACACAGCTGAATGATTTCTGAGTGGGTCATCATAACCCAGACCTTCACCTAAACAAGCCACACCACGGAACTCACTCACACGTGCTGTCCCTTAAAGTAGAAAATGCCAAAGTGACACATATTGTGCAGCTGTTTATAATAAATGTGTCTGTGAGGCAATTTGCGTCAACAAATTTAACTCAGAATTGTTTTACTGGTCTGAGTTTATTTAAATTAAATATGTTGAGATTTATATTTTATATCGGCATTTTGAGAACAAATATTGTGATATGAGTTTTGGTCCATATCGCCCAGCCCTAATGTGAATGAATAATGGTTTCTGTAACACACTTTCAATCGCATAAAAAAAAAAAAGCGCTATATAAATTCAAGCTGTTATTATTATTATTATTATTATAAAGAAGGTTGTAAAACTTAAGCAAAATCTGCTCCAACAGCATCACCTTTTTCATGTTTAAACCATTTATTAACCTTTTTTTTTCCATTTGTCTAAAAGCCCTTTGACAAACAGTTACTTTAGCCAAATTTGAAGTTAACATGACATATTTATTATGTGATTGTCACGTTACATTTTCTGTAATCATTAGATTCTATTGATAATTATGGGCTATCATCACAGATTTGATACAGAAACAACAGCATCATTAAGGCTACATTGCTCAATAAATTAGTTTCCTTTTCCCGAGTACTCACTGTGCCCACAATGTTGAGATAAATCTCCCAGTTCTTTTCCTGTTTTTTCTTTTGGAAAAGCCATTGTGTTTGTTTTTCCTTGACTTTCTTCTGCTTGTTTGCTGCTTGAAATTTTACAGGCTTATTTTTATTTATTTTTTTTTAATCTAACTAAGGTATCACTTTGCAATCCTAATTTTCTTAATAGTTGTTCATTTCATAGACTTGTGACAGACCTGTGATTAGACTTTTACTTTTTACCCTAATGAATTGGGCTTGTCTATGAGAAAGATTGCTTTAGATTATTTTAGGCAGACACAAAAGATAAATGCATGGAAGAGAATGCTGCATATTGAATTTTGACCTGCATTTATCTCTGTCTACTAATTTTATTTTTAAAGAAGATTTATTTTCTTCTTGTAAGTCAGAAAAACACACACTTGACCTGCATGTTTGTGCGCAAATTATGTAGCCACACCTTGTTGATTGTCTGTTATTAATCTTAACAGTCTCTATAGGTAAATGCAATACATGATTCATCATCTCTGCAATGAATCCACGTTAAACTAAAAGTTGTATTTTAATATTTAGTTGCTCTTGTACTTGTTGTGAGTGTAGCTCATATTGGACACCAGAGGGCAGAATAGAATAACTTTCATATCTGTGATGGTTTCCATTCATCAAGGTCATGTTGATTCTAGTAGTTTAGTTCAGGGACTACACTTCAAGTTTTAGCTTGAAAACAAGAGGCTGCTGGGTGAAAGTATGTGATTTAAACTCATTTATAACATATACAACTTCAATTCCAGTTGCCTTTACTAGTCTACAGACAACTTTGATATTTTGGTGAGCTTTTCTCAACCTTGTTTTTATTTTAAATTTTTGGTGCATGTATAGTGTTTTGTTAGTGATAAGTAGTTTGTTTTAAAAGGTGGTTTTTTTCATATATGACAGGAAATGAAGAAGAAGGAGCCCAGTGGTTTATGTTTAAACCATTACTATTTGATTAGTTGATTGTAAAAACAACAACAAAAAACCTGGAAAACAAAACCTTTTTAGCTTAAAAAATGCATTACCAGGAAATGCAGCAATATGACATTTTTTGCACAGTTATTTTCTTTTATCACTATATTATTTCTAATAAAATAATGAGTTGTTACTACAGTAACTCAGAGTTACTATATATGGCATATTCATCATTTCATCATGTGGGTCCAATGTATTCAGTATGGAAGCCAGTTTCTGCCACTACAAAAAAAAAAAAATCACTATGGAAAGTCATAATTATGAGATACAAACTGAGCATTTGCTTTAGTCTAACGACACTAACTGTTACAATTCTTTATTCAATTTTGAATAATGATTCATTCAAAACACATATTTTTGCTGTTTATTCTGTTCTTAGAATTCAACACATGGTTCATATAGTGTAGAAAATAGCGGAAGTACATAAATACTTCTTTATGGCAAAAATGATTCTGTCACACTTCCCATAATTATGACTTTTTTATAATTATGACTTTCTATCTCATAATTATTAATTTACTAACTCATAATTATGGCTTTCTATCTCATGATTATGACTTTCTATCTCATAATTATGCTTTCTATCTCATAATTATGAATTCACTAACTCATAATTATGACTGTCTTTCTCGTGATTCTGGATTTCTTCTTCATAATTATGAGATTATGACTTTCTAGCTCATAATTATGAATTTACTAACTCATAATTGTGGCTTTCTATCTTTTAATTATGACTTTCTCTCTCACAATTTTGACTTTCTAGCTCATATTTAAGAATTTAATAACTCATAATTATGACCTTTTCTATTTCACAATTATGACTTTCTAACTCATAATTATGAATTTACTAACTCATAATTATGGCTTTCTAGCTCATAATTATGAATTTACTAACTCATAATTATGGCTTTGTGGCTCATAATTATGACTTTATGTGATTTTTTTGTGGCGTAAACAGGCTTTCATATTTTTGCAAAATGATTGTCACATTTTTGTATATTTTTCACAATTGTGACTTTTTTGTCATAATTATGATTTTTTTTACTTATAATTTTGACTTTCTATCTCATAATTATGATTTTCTATCTCATAATTATGCATTTCCATTTCATAATAATGACTTTGTATCTCTAATGATGACTTTTAATCTCCTAGTGATGACTTTCCTTTTCATAATTACGACTTTTTACCTCATCATAATGAATTTACCAACTCATAGTTATGACTTTCCATAGTGATTTTTGTTTTTGTTTTTTCATACTATGGCATATGTAATATTTTGGGTGATTTTGAATGATTTTATTTCTAATGATACAGTAGTGTTCTCTCAGCCTCCCTGGGTGCGTTTGCAGAGGCTGATCTTGCTCGTAAAACATCCGTGATATTTGAGGCGCTCCGGGGATTTACGAGCATGCCCAGTGCGGAGCAGCAGCAGTAGAGTAGAGTAGAGTAGAGTAGAATAGAATAGAATAGAATAGAGTGGAGTGGAGCAAACCTCTGGCGCAGTGCAGCCTCATACCAAGCATAGCCTGCGTGTCAGTGCAGTCGACTTACAGCTGGCTGTGAGGACAACTGACGCTACCCTGTGTGTGTTTTTTCTTTTTCTCTTCTATTTAATTGCCATTTATCCGTCGCTTCACATTCACCAATACTACAACAAAGCGTCATACTGTCGCTTGAACAACTGCCAGTGTTGCTGCTTCTTCTTCTTTTCTTTCTTTCTGTCTTTCTTTTTTTTTTTTTTTTTTTTTTTTTTTTGCGGATTATTTTGTATGAATCGGTTGAGGTGAAGTTGGAGGCTGGGCCTTTAGCTTTGTGAGCGTCGCTTGAGAGAAGGAGAAAAGCTGGTCTTGTTTCTTTTTTTCTTTTTTGAACACTAAAGCTCGATAAATGCTACTCACGAAGATGGACCTGTTGAACTACCAGTACTTGGACAAAATGAACAACAACATCGGCATCCTCTGCTACGAAGGTAAAGCGGTGGGGGAGGGGGCGAAAAAGTTTTCATATCAGAAGCAAAACTTTTTTTTATTTATTTATTTTTTTTTGATTTTTTTTTTTTTTTTAGAATGGCTCATGTGAAATGTGGAGTTTCTATCACGTTCTTGTTCTTAGATGTAAACTTTGTTTTAAACCAGACCTTGATTTATTATTATTATTTTATTTAGAATTGGTTTTGTGCATGTTTGCCTTTTCTGTGGGACCTGTGTACGTGGACGACACTAAAATATTGATTTAATTTCGGATTTAAATGTCAATTTAAGCCTAATTTGTTCCTAAGATGTGTATAACTTTAGAAATTATCGCACAAACCTACTAGTCTCGTATCTGGGATGTTGATATTGGGTCCTGGAGGGCTGCAGTCCTGCAGGTTGTAGATGCCACGCTGCTCTATCACCTCCATGTGTATGTGATGGTTACAGCCTGGCTTAGAATGACTTGTTTTGTATCATGGAGACATCTAAAACTCTTAAAACTAGTTTGGACACTTTTTCCTCCAGCAATAGCAACTACAAGGTTTCCCTCTTTGTTTTGGTGCCAAAACAAAACTGGACATTCTGTAAATGTTAATGAAAATGATGGATATTGATCTTTAAGTCAACTCATTATTTGTTGATTTATAGGGATGCATTTTCATCCACAAACAAATGCATTTCTGCTTATTTTAGAGTCTTTGGAAGGACTTTCAACTAAGTGGAATATACACAAAACCACACAGTGTTTTGCCTGTTTCTTTATTAAACTTTCTAATATTCACTCAATATTTTATTTTCTAGCCAGATTGCTTTCTCTATCTATGGTACATCCAAAAAACAGTTCTTTTTAATGGTTAAATGTCTGTCTGGCTTGTATATGACTACATTTTGTCTTGTTATATTTGTTCCCTATAGCTCTTAAGAATGCTAAGTTTACCATTTCCCCTGTTTTCCATTCGTTGGTGGAAGGAAAGTTATTTCATTCACATTAGCAGCTTAAGATTTGACGTTATGTCATAGAGCGTGGGGTAAGAGTCCTCGCCTCTTCTCATTAGTGGCTGAGTTTGGTCTTTTGTAGCTCCGCCTTCTCGACTGTTGAGTGCTCACATGTCAGGGTTTGTAACATCAGCCAGTCTTTCTAAAAAGGCTTTTCTTGATTCTTCTCTACCATTCTCTGAGGTCTAATGCTGCATCTGTGGTAGGGAGAGTACCCCCCCCCCCCAACAAATGCATTAATATTATGATGTCTGGTAAATTAGGTGAAATTATTAAAATATTAAAGTGTGAGCTCAGTTGTTCCATGTAGTAGCTCCCCTTGGTTTGTTAAACCCATCAACAGATAATCAGCAGCTCTTGTAAGCATCATGTTTAAGGTGTGGCCGTCTATGACTGTAGCAATGAAAATACAAGGTGGGGCTGCACAATTAATCACATTTTAATCGTGATCAGAATTTTGGTTCCTACGATTAAATTAACCTGGTCGTCGGCAATATTCACATTTAAAATACAGGCTCTGCACCTTGTAATATGGGTGTGGAAAAAAAAAAATCGATTTCACGATATATTGCGATTTATTCGGTGCCAATTTTAAATCGATTTTAAAAAATCAATTTTCTTTTTTTCAGTGAAAATGTGCAAAACGACTAATAATAAATAATAAATAGGATGTTTTGAAGCAAATAGTTTTGACTCAATGATCAATATCTTCTGATGAACATATACAGCAACTTGATTTTTCATCTCTACGTTTAATTTTGATATTACCTGGGTAGAATATCGCAATATATCGTGATAATATCGTATCGTGTCCTAAGTATTGTAATACGTATCGTATTGCAACATCCTTGCCAATGCTCACCCCAACTCTGTAAAAGTGTTGTCAGTTAGCCTATGGTTCATTTAAAGTTCTTGGGGTAATTGTTTTTTAACTATAATTCTATTTTAAAGCTTAATTTTGCACTGTAAACTGTACACATTGTTTGTTTAAAAGTATTGCAATAAATGTTTTTCCCTGGTATGATAAATAATTGTAAATATAATCGTGATTACAATATTGATTAAAAAAATAATCATGATGATAATTTTGGCCATTATCGTGCAGCTTTAATATGAGGCCAAGTTTGTTTTTTTCTCCTTGTGTTGATTAAATATGAGGATTTGCATGGAAAAACAGCCTCATATATTAAGTGCTGTATTTTGTTATGTTTCAGTTTTGCTTTGATTGACTTGGTTAGCTTTTATTACCTGTTTGGCAGTGGGAATGATGTTTTGCATTCACTCATGTTGTTGATGTTATGAAACTTTAGTGAGAGTTTTAGTCACAGTGTTCTGTTTTCTCCGATAGAGGTCCTTGGCCTTGGATTCAGTCTGGTTGGAATGGCAGGTCATGTGTGTCACCTCCACGCTTCATCATCCTCACATTTCATGGGAGGAAGTAGTTTTCTAATATTATCGTTGCACTTGTCTTTCTTCTTGTGTGTATGTTGGGGGGGGGGGGGGGTGCAGTTTTTAGCTGACAGAGCTAAAATCTGACTCCCATCATGTGCCTCCTGATAAAAGTACAAAGTAAAAAAGAAGCCCTGCAGCAGTGAAAAAACGAGCCACAGAAAAAAAAGCCCCTCATGTTGGAACATGTTGAGCCAGAACAAGGCTTGGTGAGCTTTGTGAAAAAAACCTGTCGTGTGTTCCGACTTGTTATTTCAATTCCTTTTATTCATACATTTACCAATGAACACACATGCATGCCAATACAAGTTCGGTGTCCTCGAGCTTTTCCTTGTTTTCTGAAGTCATTTCACTGCAGGATTATCTCGCGCATATGTGTCAATACACTGAACTTTAAACATCTTAAACAAATATTGAAATAGATTGCATTGAACTGAGTAAGGTATTATTTCTGCGGCTGGATATTCTGTGACTAAAAAAAGGTGAGTTGGTGCTTAATTATTAGGTTAGTTACCTTGTAAAACGTTTGTGTTAAATACAAATACAGTTTTACTATCTAAAGTATGATTTCTTTACCAAATGCATTTTGTATTTAAATGCAAACTAGCTGTCAATCCATAGTTGTCCTATGTACTTTCTTTTTTTGGGGATTCCAGAAAGACATTTTGTAGATGTGCTACTTATACAACTTTGAGATTGACGATTGATTCAATTTCCTACAATATCCTGCCAACTGATTGCTTATCATATCCGTTCGAGTGTTTCTTTAACCATAATGGGCGGCTGTGTCTGTTCTATGTCCTTTCATAAATTAGAGTTTTATTCTAGCGTTTAAGTTGTTCTTTTTTTTCTTTTTGATTTTATGGGGGAATTATAAAGAACCCAACATCCTATTGTTACAACCAGTGATGATCTCTTCCTTTGTAAGTTCCTGTCTTTCTTTACTGTCCCCATGAAGCTGCCATCAATTGTACGCCTGATTATTGTAAAGCCTTTGGGGATGAAGGAAAAACAAAGGATAAAACCTCAGTAACATTATGGTGTTTTGGGGTGAAGAACACATTGTAGGGCAGGCACAGTTCACAGAGGATAGCAGTAATCCTGTCATCAGTTCAAACAGACCTTTTAACTAGCAGGGCTTGGGCATTTAACTTGACTTAAATAATAAAGGCAACCAGGAGAACCAAGTTTAGGTCACAGAGAGGTTTTTGCCAAAAATAACTCAACGACCGAGAGAGAAAGACGGGGAAAGAGTTCCAGCTCAGTTCATAATCCAACCTCAGCCTGATTTTAAAGTCGTTTGAAGTTGTATCAAGAGAAACAGGCTTTGATCAAAAGCCAGAGTTTGGGTTACGTCTTTGTTACTGTGTTTTTTCCATTTGCTGCTTTAGGAAATACGATTACGGACATTGCTGATATGAAACATATCCTGTTTCTTGCACCGTTGTGCTAGAGTATTTTATACTTTTGTCCTCTTTTGGAGACAAATGCTTTTAAAACCCTTTTTCTGTCATTCGTTCCACATTAGCTTTATCATTTTTTTTTCTTCTCGGAAACAAGACAGGTGAAAAATATGTAATATTATGTTTCAAAATGTACTTCTGTGAGAACATATATTGGTCTCTAACCATACCAATGAGCAGAAGATGAGAATGAGCCCATTGGTTTAATGGGACCAGAGCCCTTCTGTATAAAAACAACACATCCAAACTGCACAGAAAGAACAGGTTAAAAAATAAACCAAATTAAAAATCCCTTTGGGAGGCTATAAAGGTGTGAGGCTACCCATTAATTCACTGAATGGCCTTATTATGCTGAATTGATTTAGTTAAAGTAGGGTTGATTATAGGAAATTAAAGCCCGGTATGAAACTCTAATCATAATGTAGTGCACAACAGTTACCTTCTACTTAATTTCCCTCAATGCAAACACAGGTTTGTTTCCAGAGTTGGCCGTTTGAGTACTGTAATAGTGTAATAATTGGGGTACAGTGTAGGTCATTCTTTTTTGGCTGGAGATGTAGGAGGAGTTTTCATCCAGTTTGCATCACATTGCATTAAAAACTACAAAATAGTTTGAGTTGAATGTTGTTTTTCCACTTTCTCCTTATTTAGAAATAATGAATTGTACTTTATTGTACCGACTCTGAGCTTGCTGCCAAATATAAGAACTCAATGATTAAATTGGAGTTTGAGTCGTGCCAAAAGTTTGTGATTGGACAAATGTCTTCTTTGTTTGTGAGGAAACCACTCAGATTCTTCTTCTTCTTTTATTGGGCATTTCACTCACTGATTAGATAGTATGTATTTAGACCCTTGTGCTATCACAGTATCTTTCCTTTATTGCCATCCCTCGGCCCCGCCAACAACAATGATGTCACCCTTGTTTCCATGGTAGTGACAGGGCGAGTAGGAACATGCCAGAAGGAGAGAGGGTAAGCTGCTACTGTGTTTGGTTAGAGGCCGTGCTAAAACTAGACATACATAGAGAGAAATGGAGGCTGGATAAAGGCCTGTTTGTGTTACAAAGGCCTTTCAGTCCTGTTGCTGGTTGTTGTAAAAATGACTTGGAGCTCTTTATGATCCGTTCAGACCACATGCTAGCAAAAGTTTCACCAAAAACAAAACAAAACCAATAACTTTTTTTTTACATTATTGCAAGTTCAGAACACATTTGGCAAGAATTATTGGATGATTAAATTTGCAGTGATTTATCTTACTATTTTAAGAGTATTAGAATAATTGAAAGTGGAACAGGAAAGCACAGTTGATGTAAAAGTTTGGAGCCTGTTTGAGGAGAACTGATTTATGTCTCTGATGAAGAAAACTCATCTGAGAATAAACAGTGGAAAGTCCCTGTGCTGAGACTGAGCCATAAGTAGTATTCCTGATTCCCCCGTTTTTCTCCCCTAGCCTCCACACGTGTATCTGTATAGACTCTCTGTACCTGCAGAGGGAGAAGTAGCACACACAAGTCTATCCACAACTATCCCTTCCAAAAGGAAAAACAAAAACAAACATGGACTCCTCTGCTCATGCTGGGGGTTTGTAGTACTGGGTCTGTAAGGTGGTAAAGCGGTAAAAACACACACAAATAGCCTTAAAAGAGGTACTCAACACATGTTTAGTGTGTTAAAGCAAGAAAATGGCTATAAACTTTAAAAAAAAAAACTTTTAACACATTTATTTTGATTTTATATTCACAATTCATGTTTTTTTTTCTTCTCCTTTGTCAGGTGAAGCAGCTTTAAGAGGAGACCCCAGACTCCAATCCTTGTCCCTGTCGTCTTCCTCCTCCTCATCCTCTTCTTCGTCATCCTCCTCCTCTTCTTCGTCCATCTCCAGCCACAGGACTGGTCCTCCTCCTATTAGTCCCACCAAGAGGAAGCTGAGCGGGGACCAGGGGGACAGCGACATGGATGACAATGAGCACGTGGCCAAGATGAGCCGGATGTTCGCCGCACAATTGTGAGTGCTCCCGTTTGTTATGCACACAGTCCAAAAATGCAACAAGAAGAGCTCAGAGTTATGTGTTGGATGTTTGGGGGAGAAAAAAAACCTCTGCTGCCTTTTTCTGAGCATTTCTAGCCACGTGTGACACTGTACACCAACAGCCTTTCTGAGAACTCCCAGTTTGGACTGCTGGGTGCCATGCCAGATTTAACTGGCTTCACAGGGTTTGCTCACCACTGAGAGACGCACGTCTATGGAAGCATTCAAATGAGTACCACGCAGCTAGAAAGATTACTCACATTTCCAACTTTCCCATATTTCCACTTCCAAAGATTCCAGAGATTCTGGCGGGGCTGGCTGGTGGCAGCAGGAGCAGGACAGACAGGGCTGAGGGATAGTGGAGGCAGACTAATAGTGGAGTCATAACTGAGTCAGTCATGGGACTCCTGCCATGGCTATTTATTGCAGACAGTCTCAGAGGTGTGAGGAAGAACTGGGCTGTTCTACATGCTGTCGTGGCTTTCCAGTTCAGGTCCACATACACATCATGTGATCAATGTAAAAACCATCCAATGTGCTGATTCCTTACTTTTTAATTTACCCTGGGATAAAATTAATTAAATGTTGATTTAATGTAGAATGTATTCAACTCTGGGTTGTGGACAATTCCATATTCCAATTACAATTACGTCTTCAATGATCTATGTTCAATTCCAACTCAATTACGATTGCAGTGACCTGCATTTTTTTCCAATTACAATTAAAATTAAAATGATTATTTTTCCCCTGAAAGTCAAAATTACAATTATGTTATTACTGAGCCTTTAATAATGACCCTATAAAACGTAATGTTCCTCTTGTGTTAGCTTTCTGTTAGCATCTCTTATGATAACAGGTTGCTGAAATCAGCTGTAAAATACACAAAAAAAAACCCCATCTAATCATGCGTTTGTTTTTCATCTCTTGGTTACCTCGTTACGCTTCCTTATCCGTTAAAGTATTGGTATTTTGCGATTGAATTGGTAATGACAGCCTTTATAGAATTTTTATGCCAATCCCAATGTAAATTATTGGAACTCAATTACAATTCTATTACGATTACAGCAGCAACAACTTTTTTCACTTTCAATTACAATTGTAATTGAACCCAACCCTGATTCAACCGCTTAAATTCATGAGTGTGTGTGTACTTGAAGTATTGAGGCATGATTTTTTTTTTTTTATATTACTCTTCGTAATCACAAGTATTTGTTTTTGTTTCCTAAAACTGTCACATTTTGTTTCAAGCATCGTTTCTGTGCCCTGGCATTGGTGTTTTATTATAAATGCTGTTTGTGGTTGGAGATGTTAAAGAGGATAAAATCTACTTTATTCCACACTTTAAACATGTCAAAACCTTTATTACAGTATTGATTAGGGATACAGTGAAATATCCCAGTTTACAGTTTATGGCTGCACAATTATGGCCACCATTATTTTGATCAATGTTGCAATCACAATTATAATCACGATTATTATCATGTTAGGGAAAACTCTGTATTTATTTTGCACTACTACAGTGCTTTAACTAAAAATTATACCAAAAAAAGAGAAATTAACCCCAAATGTAAATATTGCTATCTATCAGGCTAATTTAATCGTGGCAACCAAAATCGTGGTCACGATTAAATTTTGATTATTTGTGCAGCTCTACTACAGTTTATATGTGAAAAATCGTTTTCTGGTTTTACTTGGTGTGCAGGACTGTAGAGGCCAAAATGAATGACCTAGTTGTGTTCGTGCGACAAAGTTAAACAAAAATATTTGTGTTTTATGAATGAAGTATTTCACATGGTTCAGTGGGAAGTGCTTTGAGTTGTTCTCCTGTGACCTTCTAGGCTCAAATAACAAATGATTTTTGACATTAGTGTTGAGGCATCTTGTAATTTGTTATGAAAGCCTTAGTCAAGAAAGGAATACAGTTTCCCAGTGAGACTGAGTTTATGTATTGTTCTCTTGTCACTGTAAGATAATATATACGCTCCCTGTGGTTATATTTTTTGTATATATAATTTGATTTTGTTTGTTTTTTCCAGCTTGTGCGACAACAATAGTAGATTTCACTGTTGTTAATCCTACATGCAACCATTCAGTGGAAATGATGTTCTAGTAAAAGCGGATTCTAAAGTCTGTGATGTTAAAAGCTTCATAGTTTGCTTATTGTACCATGATAATTTCAAAGACATAAGATGTAATCCCTTTATTCAACACTCATTGTAATTATGACCTTGAAGTCATTTGACTCTTGGTGTTGTCGGCTAATCTTTACTCTACCAAAGTCAGTTACAAGCCGACGTGCTGGGACCTGACTCCTAAGTCAAGGATGCTTCAGAAAGAGGGGGAAAACAGGGCCTCGATTCCCCCGGGTGTTCCAACATGTGACTTCTTTGGTCTTTGAATTTTTTTGCTTTCTCTGAGGGTATTCTGTCCCTGGCAGAGATAAGGGTACTGCAACCTGTTGAGTCCTGCTGTCAGAGTTGGCTTCTTAGAGGTGTCCTCTTAAGTTTGAAGTGCCCTGTCTGCCTGGAGGACAAGTGATTATAGTCTAGTAAAGTGTGAAGGCGTGTTTTTAGAGAAGGAACGCTAAAATAGGAACCGATTTCACACAAATGCACACCTCACAGAAGATTTATTCTCTTTTTAAACCCATTTGAGTTTTCTACTATACTTAGCTCATTTGTCGAGGCCCAGAACAGTGATTAGGTCTAATTTGAAAATAATAGACTGAGTTCTTGTCTTCTGTTTTGGTAAGTTTGGACAAAAAAGAGAAGCGAGAAGCTGCCTGTACACGCAGTACAGATGGTATCTAATTTTTTCCCAGCGTTAGACTTTTCTGGCTGCTTCTGTGTGTGGAACTCAGTTTTTCTTTGTTCACTCCACTCGGTGTTCCTGGTTCCTCTGTGTGTGCGTGCGTTTGTGTGTGTGTGTGTAGGAGCCCTTGTATTCGTTCTCCAAACATTTTTTTGCTTCCACTGCATTTCTGCTGCATGCTGTCTGTATGGGTTGTTAAATGGTGTGTGTCTTTGTCACACACTGCTTGTAAATGGTGCCCCTTTGTTTGTAAGTTCAGTCTTGTATTTGTTGAGCCTTGACACACACGGACACCTGATACCCAGAGTCTGGGCGGGGCAATGATAAAGGGCACTAGGTTTGCATTTTGTTGTCTCATTACAGTGCGTTGGAGCTAGAAATAAAGGCATGTGCGAGTGAAAGGAAGATTCTCAAACAAAATAAAATATGTTGGCTTTAGAAGAGCACTGCAGATGATTATTATTATTGTTGTTGTTTTCTATGCATTTAAAACTTGTCTTACATCCAAGATATCAGTTATTAATAGGTATAGAAAATCAGAATGGTAAAATGTATGTCAGCCTTGGACACATTTGTGTGTGCAGTTGTGTTCATTTGTCACACTTTTTTTCTGTGTGCATGTGTGTGTGCTGGGTGAGGTCAGGCAGCAGGGGCTACTTTCTCATTTTCTCTGCGGAGTAGGAGGAGTCTTGAACAAAGAAGCCTTATCCTGTCCCGTGGAGCCTGGAGGCTGGAAGCTTGCTGGTGCCTGCCTGCTCACTTTGTTATTAGAATATCTGGCAGTACGCAGGTCCACTTGCTCAGCTGTTTCACCCCTTAAAAGTAAAAGGCCAAGGACATTTCTGGATTTTGTCTCCGGCGAGTTTTTTGATTTTGTTAGAATAGATTTAAAGGCACTGTTAACTGTATTTTATTTTTTACTTTCACTAAACATTGACGTCCCAATCTAAAAACCTGATAACTGCAGATGTTTTCAGGTGTTTTTTTGTGTGTTCATCACACGTGGCCCATAAAAGTAATAGAGTTGGATCCATGTAAGTGTAGCTGTTTCCTACTGGGAACTACATCACTAAGTTGTTCTCATGATTGATTGATTGAAAATGATTATACCTCATAAATTCCCAAGGTGGAGTTCAGAAATGGATGTTTATCTTGGGGATCAATTGGATAGAAAAAAAGTGTGTGTGGAGTTTGGGGGCTTTTTTTCTATTTTCTTTTATTTTAATGTTGTTTTTTTAATTTTGTAATTCCCACATCTGTTATGTATTGTCTACTCATTTTCATCAGATATTTATCTCAAAATAAGTATAGATCTCGCCCTCAATTGTGTTAAAGTTGGTCACATTGTGAACAACATGTGAATATTGTGAAATAATTAGTAAGATTTGGAATTTTGTGTGATTTATTGTAAATATGACCAACATCCACTCAGACTGGGTACCAAAGTGTGGCCTGTGTAGAGATGCTTTATACTTTCATGTATGTGTACGGCCTGGAAAAGGCCTGTGGTTTCTTTTAGTGTGTATGTATCTATCTTGTGGTCTTCTCTCAGGCTTGGTTCTGGTAGTAACCTGTGGTTGAGCCTTCATCCTCCTCTGCTGCTTCATTTATTTGTTTTTTTGTCATCCCCTCCCTACACTAATTTTTCCCAGATGTTTCCTGTGTATCTCTCTTTTTTTTCTCTCTGCCTTTCCATCTTTCAAATGCATTTCCTAAAGGAGTAGAATATGAACCTCTGCCCAGCCAATGATCTGAACACAATCAGGAATAAAAAGCCCAGAACATGTTCAGCTTCAATTGGTTGCCTTCGAAGCTAAACCCAAGCACATCTTTGAAGTTTAGACATTTGATGTTTTATATTTAAATTTGCGTTTTTGTTTACACCGGATAGACAAATGAGAAATTCATAGATTTGTTTTAACTTTTTTTGCAAACATTATTTAAAACCAGTTGGTTGTTAACGAACGGATACCCCTACCTATTCACGTGAAGTCATTGTTTGCAGTGTAGAGAATAATAAAGTTCAGAGTATATAAAGAGTTAGACCGAGGCTTTAAATGCAGAGTCCATAAAGTTGCTTCCCACTGCAGTGAGCCAGGCATTAGTAAAATAAGTACAAATGTGTTTCTGCTTTCATGGTTTGTGTATGAAAGCAGTCCAAAACACTTTACTAAATAAGATTTTTGGTTTTGAATCAACTTGGATCAAAGTAATAGACAATAGATATTATGCACCATTCAACATGTTTTTTTTTTTACCCACTTACCTTGATCAGGTATATGAGGCAATGAAATGGGTTTCAATTTTTTAGATGAACTGAACAACCTGGTATCAACAAAGTAACATTTTTCTACTAATTGCTTCAGTTGTAGTATTGTTGAGTATAGATTTTCTTTTTTTTTTTTTACCTGTTTAAATGAAGAAATAATCTGAATAAATGATTCAGAAATCAGTTCAATTCAATCTGTCACTTAAACATAAGTGATCTATATGTGGGAACACTATGGGAATAACAGTTAACTTTATCAAATATAATCATTTAAGTTGACTTAAGTGAATTATTTTGTTTATTTTGTTGACTAAAATGGTATGGGCTAAAATAAGGCTTTAAACTACACACTAGGTGGAACTCAGTGGCTCCTGGTTTTAGGAGGATGTGTGATGGCAATGAAAGCTTGGAACAGCGTCCACACCCAAACTCAAAACCCAGCTGCTGGGAGGGAGCGATCAACCTTTGTTTGCTTCTTACAATCAAGAAGCACTTTTGTTCCTGTTTTAGATAGACTCACCCACTCTATCTAAATACCCACTCTGTATTTAGTATTGATTTAATAATTAAATGATTAGAAATTAAACTAAAATTGCACCACAATTGGAGAGTAATAATTCGCTGTGGGTGAGCCGTCGGCCTGGGTTTATGTTAGCGCTGCCAAGTCTCTCCGTCTTTAGCTCTCAGGAAGTTTGCTGCTGATTGTGAGCGAAGTAGAAAAACACAAAGACAAAAGAAAGGGACAAAAAAAGAGGGCCAGTCTTTGTGAAAGTAGGCATGGACGAAGGAAACCACTGATCTCCATCATTCTTAAAGTCAGGGTCTGGTTCATTTGCATGCAGCTTCCTCCTCTCCCACCTCTTCCTCAACCGCCCCGGCTTTCATTGGGCATTCTGTTGATTTGACCGGGACGGTGCTACGGCCTGCACATGGTTGACCCTGCAGTCAGGTTGCCTGGTCACATGGAGCTACTACTTCCCTGAAGGTGTTGTTTTGCATCCAAACAAAACTTTAAGCCTTAAGTCAGTTGTATACACTCTCATTCATGGATTTACTGGGGTTAGAAAATCTATGGAGTAGATTTAAGCTAGTACAGTAAATCTCACAGCCTGCAATTTAGCCTCAGCGGTTTGTTAGGGGTCTGGAGCTGTTTGAACTTCTGTGCACCGCACACAAACAAAGCACAGAGTTAAAGTTAAAGTACTGACCAACTTAGATACTGATTATTGCCTCATTGTCTGAATAATTATAACTATAGTCTGGAAGCTGTACAATGGCCTGAGCTTTGACTTTTGTTAAACATTTGCTACTCTGGTCCATTATTTAAAAAATGCTTTTCATAATCAATATAATATCACATTGCTTCTTTTTTTTGAGAAGACTGATAAAAACCTGCAGTTCTTGGCACAATAGGAAACTGCCTTTGGTATCGCAAATAAACATATCCTTCAGCTTGATTGGGTGAGTAAAAATGATAAACATTTTTAGTCTCCCACTCCCGGGACTCTCTTCACCAGAGACCAGTCGAAACATGTCAGATTAACGTAAAATTCCTGAAAAAATTTGTCTGAATAAATTAAACCATAACATATCATTAAAAAAAAAGAAAACAAAATGAACATGCTGGAATTATGACATTTAAATGTAAAAAAATAAAGAAAAATAGTTACGCTGCATTCAAACCGAATGCGTCTTCTGCGGCACCGGACGCATCTGCCGCACGAAACGTTCCGCAGGTTTTTCAGGATCAAAAATGTCCCCGTTGGCTTTATATGCGCGTTTGAAATGAAGCACCGCCCACCAGCGACACATCCAACCCGGTGAGTTTCACTGCCTGCTGAAGCGTGGAGCTGCGCTCCTTTTTCTTCTCTCATAAACATAAACCACCAGTGAAAAAAGTCGGTGTGATTAGCGGCTAATGCTATTTTAGCTCAGTGCTGACTTTCAAAGATAAAAACTACAGAGAGAACTTTTACCTGCTACAACCACCTCCTCGCTGATTCCTCTCCACGCCAAATCCTTCCTAGTCCGGTCCTGGTTATAAAGGCCGTGTCATACAGCTCCAGGTGGTCACACACGCAGCATTGTAGATTAATTTACTGATGATTACAAAATCGCCACATCATTACCATTGATTGTTTTTCTTTTTAAGCATCTTAAAAGAAATCTTCTGTTTATAATGAACCTGTGAATTGTTTAGATGCTGCACCAGCAGGCACTGGGAGGTCGTTTCACTTTTCATTTGAACTATTGTGTGTATCTGCAGCATTGAGGCTGTTATGCTGTACTGAATAAAGCGCTTTAGTGCTTTGAACCAGGGGCCTGTTTGTCATCCTGTGCACAGATATGTTTGGGGCCTGTGCTCTGTGGATAAGTTAAGGACAGGGTTTCCTCCTCTGTAGTGCACTGTCTGTGTTTTATCAACCTTGGCAGCAATCTGAGGAATAAGATTGAATCCAGGATTTTCTGTTTGGTCAGTGTTTGTAGTTTTGGATTCTTGTGCCTGTTCTTACCTTATCAGATTTAATCTCTAATTTGTGTGATTTACTCCTAAATTATATCTTAAGCTAAATTGTGGTCCTCTGCTGTCTTTTCCCTAGGAGACCTAATGGGGAATACCGCAGCTCTTCTTCTAAGGACCTGAGTCGAAGTCCCGTTGAGCGTGTGGTAGTTCCCAGTGCTCTAGGACTTCACAGCAGCCTCCTGTACAGCCACCCCCACCACCACCACCACCATCACCACCACCAACTGGCCAGTTTAGCCAGCATGGACCAGCCACTGGCTCTCACCAAAAACAACATGGTGGAGTCAACACGAAGCCACACAGCGACTATGGCCTCAGTGCCACATGCAGTCAGCACAGTAGAGCGCCAGCAGGTAACACGTGCACCGTATGGCTTTGGAATGATGTGTCATTGAAGCTGCCTCATTTTTCTAATTCTCTCTGTGTGTGTGTGTGTGTGTGTGTGCATGTGTGCGCGCGGTAGAATCGTCCTTCAGTCATCACATGTGCTCCAGCCAACAACCGCAACTGCAACCTGTCTCACTGTCCAGTTTCCCACAACGGCTGCTCCAACCTCAGCAACAATTACAGGAAATTCAACAGTGAGTGAATTTTCCACATTTTGGGGACATTTGTGTTCAAAACTGATGATGTATAAATGTAAAAAAAACTACCCAAAACAAACACTTTCCAACACGTTTGTCAAAACACTCTCTGGGCAACAGCAAATCCACATCCAGACTAAAAGAGTGGCTCACGTGCCTTTAACTATAGTGAAGTGTTTTCCATCAGCAAATCCCAGTTTCTGTTTATAGCTCGTCAATTATTGTGATTAAGCCCCAAAGTGGTTCATTTACCATCCTGTCTGCACGCTTGAGGCCTCAACCCAGCTCATTTCTATTTAATATCTTAATATCTGCTTTTCCATTAGATTAATATTCACAATGAGTCATTATATTGTATCATACAAGAATAAGGCTTAATGCAGTGTTTCTCAAGTGGAGGTATGCGATGGCACTACAGAGTTTACTTGAGAGAGAGAGAGATGAAAATTACCAAATGAAAAATATGGGGTTTTATAATGATTATTTTTAATTAAGAATGATAATTATACTAAATATTGTCAGCAACTCACAAAACGACAACAAAAACACATAAAATAAGAGAAAAATCTACTGAATATTATAAAGACAAACAACAACAAAGTACACCAAAAACACACACACTGAGAGAAAAATACTTACTATAACCCGCAACACAGAAAATGACAACAAAGAGACACTGAATGAGAGAAAAATACACAAGATTACTACAAAATAGACTAAAATAACAGAGAAACAACTAAACAACACCAAAAATTATAGAAATAATATCTATTCAGGAGGCATTAAATACTAGCTGGGTTTCCATTACAGATTTTTGCAAAATAAAAGTGACAAAGTATAATTGCGCTTTGAACGTGTTTCCATTGAAGGTTTTTTTGGGCAGGAGCCTTGTAACTCCCGTGAAATCCCATCCGGTGAGACTTTGCCGCAGAAAGATGGACACTCCAAACGTCCCTATAACACTCTGCATTCTTTTGTTGTTTCACGTGTATTGTGGCAGTAATCATTTTAAAGTATAATGCTAAGAAATGTCCCTTTTTCCTCTTTTGTTTTCACGTACCGCACATGTTTTCTAAGAGATAAGTTGTCATGTGACCAGGTACGTCACGTTCTATGACATGTATTTGCGGAAAAAGTGTTTCCATAGCGCTTTAGCGTCACATTTCATTAATGAAACGTCTGAAATACCTTCTCGTGAAAGCGTCAAATCCTTTTAGTGATATTTGAGTGCATTTTCAAAATTCAGGTGTTTCCATTACCGGTTTTTATTGCGCTATTTAGATTTTTCGCATTTCCAAGGGTACTGGATAATAAGATTCTGTATAATGTGTTTTATCGCTCATTCATTCCATAATTATTCTCTATAGTTGTTTTTCCTAAGAATTCTGAGGAAAATGTTCTAGACGGACATAAGGGAGTACTTGGATTCAATAGTAAGAGAAAGGGGGAACTTGAGCCAAAAATGTTTAAGAACCACTGGTTTAATCTCCTATTTGTAGTTAAAATGTGTTTGTTGTTGTTGTTTCTGTGTTGTGTGTTCATCAGCCAACACAGCCTGTGACCCTGTGATTGAGGAACATTTCCGTCGCAGCCTGGGGAAGAACTACAAAGAGCCCGAACCCACCGCCACCAACTCAGTGTCCATCACCGGCTCAGTGGACGACCACTTCGCCAAGGCGCTGGGGGAAACCTGGCTGCAGATCAAAAACAAGGGCAGCCCCTCATCGCCTGGCAGCAGTCCAAACTCCTCCCCCGACAGTCACATTGTCAATCACAACCACTCCCCTTCAGTCCTCTCCTGAAGAAGGACAGGACTTGGTTCTGCTTCCCTCACCACTCTCAGCCCACTCATCTCAGCTCTCCCTCCTGGTCTGGTTCAAGGATCCAAAACCTCATGGAGGGTCAGTCCTTCAGTCACAACACACTCTGTTTGCCTCCTCTGTCCCCTGGTGTGCTCACACTAGACATGGATTCAGTATTGAGTGATGAGGGATGAGTGGTCGACTCAGCTTCCTGCTTCCACTCAGCCATCGTCAAACCAGGAGCTGAGCACGTGTCTGTAGCTATATGTACATAAAACAGCCAAAGGAAAGGCTGTGTGTTCAATATTTCTTCTTTTATTTTGTTTTTTTTCCTCGTTTGTTTTTTGTAACAGGCGTTTGTTGGACTGATTCTGCATTTTTAATATTATTTTTATTATTACACGCTCGATGTCTGAAAGAAAAAGAAGGTGAGAAACACATTGGAGAAAAAAAAACCCTTGACCATCAGACAACCAAAGAAATATCAGGCACTAATGTTTGATCAAAGCCCAACTTTAACTCTTATTTTGCCCTATTTCTTTCATACTGCCTTCATCATACGTTTGCAACATGACTGTAGAGCAAGGTTGTCAAACTCATTTTAGTTCAAGGACCAGGTACAGGAAAATTTCAACATTAATGTACCCAAGTTTGTACTTCCAAAAGTATGGAAGACATCAACAATATAAGCAATAAGTAACAGATAATTAAATGTTCTTTGACATTTTTTGACTAATTTTAATTTAATTTGGGGAGATTTTGTGGAATAATTTAAGAACAACAATTTCAACAACAATTCACAACTGAATTATTTGGTAATTTACACAATGATTCATGTTTTCTCTGTCATTTTCACTTTCTCCTTTGGACTGAATCGGATGCCCTCTAAAGGGCCAGATTTGATGTCACCTCTCCCTTTTATAATGTGTTAGCGGACCCACGTGAACTTATTCATGTAAATACAATCGAACCCTTTTATCATACCATCTCGTAACAGGTATTTAAAATCTGCCAATCAAACATGAGGTATTGAACACTAGGTGAAGTCATTCAGCAACTACCATTAATGTAACAGAAAGAGTTTTTATAATAGAGAAAGTTTGATAAATAGCAGCTATTAGCTTATTTGCAGATATTAGCTTCTGACACAAGCAGCAATTGTTGTTTTCGATATGAAATTGAAGGTAAAATTGTGCTGTAAATTACATCCACATTTCTGCTAAACTATTGAAACAATAACTGTGAGGTAATGATGGACCTGAGTTGATCTACCGGTTCATCTCTACTTCAGTTGTCACTTAAAACCAATGTTTTAAAGAAGCCCTTTTGTGTCAAACAAACAAAAGTCCTCCACATAAAGCTGCCACCTTTCACTTTTTGTTGGCCCAGCTGACGATTGTGGCCATAATGAGAGGAGATTGGTGAGCGACCCGCTGCCTGGTGAAGGTCGGCTTCTATTCAACCATCCGCTTTGATGTGTTTCAAAGACTGCTGACAGATGACACTGCATCATGTCACTGTGTGGTCAGGGTGGGGGGGGGTGACTGCCATCATTCACATTTCTTCCATCACGTGTGGCTTTTATTTTGTATTTTGAAAGATTGGGTGCTATCACACCCTGGCTGTCTTCCCTGTTGTTTGGTAGATTTTTGTACAAGATGATTTCGAAGGTAAATTCTGCTTTTTTTATTTTTATTTTTTTTTTTAGAAGCATGTGTTGTAGTTTTAATAGCTGGTATCTATTAGCGTTGTTAGCATTTCAAAATGTAACTTCTATTAGCCTTTCATCCAGACGTTAGTTGTTACTCATTTCCTTGTCAGTAACAGACACTATACACTCACTGCTGGGTCAGTTGTACTCCATATTAATTTTGTTATTGTTGTACTCGCATTTTTGTATCGTTTGTCATCAATAACGCTATGGTAACAGGCGTGTAGTGGGACAGCCTCTGGACAGGCTCCATGATAGCAAACCAGGTGATGGACTATAGCGACCATTGCTGAGGTCGGTGTCAGCGTTGGGATTCGCTAATGGTTGTGGGATTTCTTTAAAGATGTTGAACCATCAGTGGTACAGGATGCCCACACACCAAACTGACTCAGCAACAAGTCAGAAGGACAATAGGACACATTCAAAAGCAGAGATTTAAGACAAAACAACACTGTTAGTAAGATTTAATGTTTAGATTTTGTGAGAGCAGTTCTTTTAAAACAGTGGTTCCCAAACATGGGTACGTGTACCCCTAGGGGTACAGGAGCACATTGAATGGCATACTCGGAAATATTTAACAATTCATTAAAAAAAAGAATAATTTGAAAATGTTCCTAGTTCCTTTTTAGTCTAATTTTTAGGACAAACTAACACTACTATTGTTCAATAAAATACTTTTATTTTTTTTGTAATTTATTGAGACAGGATTATTTTATGCTTTAGAGGCCATTTTATCACATTTTTGGCAAGAGGACACAATAATGAGCTACATTTTACATACCTATTAACTTACTATTGAAGTCATCACATAAAAGTTGCATTGATGTTTTATTAGATTTTTTTAAAAAATCCGATTTAAGTTCCACTAATTGTTTTTGATAAATAAAGACACGGTTATGGGTTATGGCCCGCTGTTTCATAATGATATGAAGGGGGTACACATGATTTGACTAAAATGCAAAGGGGGTACACGTAGGGCTGGGCGATAAAGACCAAAACTCATATGTTGATATTTTTCCTCAAAATGGCAAAATACGATATAAATCTCGATCATTTTAATTCAAATAAAGTCTTACCAGAAAGATAATACCACAAACAGTTGATTTGATTGATCAAGTAAGGATTGATCTGGGATGTCAGGTTTCTGTTGTAAAATAGACATTTTTGATCATAAATGTTAAATATTCACAGGTGGCCATAGTGGATGCGATGCCATGCAAGATTACTGTCAAATAGGCATCTGAGGTCCAGAATCTTAGAAATGTGTTTTTAATTTTAAATATGTGACTTCTGATTGGCTAGTAACAGAAAAACCTGTTTTTGGGTTGGACTTGCAATATGGCGACACCCAGTTTACACCATATTTTTATTCAGCTGGTCAAAAACTGCAAGTACGCCTAACAGACCAGACTTCTATAAGAGACAGCACGTGTGAGTGAGTTCTATAGTGTGGCTTGTGTAGGGGTAAAGTCTGGGTTAGGACACACTAATCATTTTCATGCTGGTCTGAGAAGTAGCAAAAGCAGCGACACCTAACAAGTCATTTTATATGAAATATGCTGTAAAAAAAAAATGATATATATATATATGTATATAGGTGATAATGTAATTTTCTATATCGCCAAAATAGAAAACTCGATATATCGCCCAACTCTGGGTACACGGGACAAAAAAAGATTGGGAACCACTGGTCCAAAATGAGCAACCTTCATTACTATTCCTACTGGTTCTCTGTAATGAAAGGGTAGAACATGAGTGAAATAGAACATAGAACAGCTGAATGAAGCCTTGATGTTGCAGATTTCCAGTTGACCTGGTTTGTCTCACTTTGGTGTGTCGGACTTTATCGTTCGTTCCTGTACGACTTTGGTCTGTTTCTGCATTGTAACTGTGTGTTTGTGGCGGAAACAGTTCTTCTTCTGTTGTATTAGTGGGCACACCTTCCACCTGTTGGCCTCCAACACAACGGTATTTTTGGGGTTTTTATTGGGTTGGATGACTGTGGCCGTGGCCCACTAGGACTCAGTCCCAGTAACACATGCTCTCTGTGCTCGTGAACATGCTCACATTCCAGACATAAAACCAGAACTGATGAAAGTCAACCTAACAGCATGTGAGGGTAGGGGCATTGTGGGAGGCGGAGCTTCGGGAGCTGAGCTTTTGGAAGCGTACGCTGTGGGCGGGGCTAACGTTCACCTGCCACTGAACGTGTCACAGACTCACAGTGACGCCGCTCCTTCCATTCAGACTGCTTGTATTTCACACAGGGGTGAAGAAGGGTGGGGTTTATTTCTTTTCTTCGTCTTTTTCATCATCATCATCATCATCATCATCATTTCTGTATCATGCAGTAGTTGAAAGGCACACACTCCCTAGACACTGTAGGATAATCACTTAATAAGAATACTTTTTTTGCTTTTTATAATAGGTAACTATAAGACCATCATTACGCTGTGCGTAACGAATGTACAGAGAAAACAAATCGTAGGTATTTTTTTGAGGATCAATTAATTTGTTAATGATATGTAGTTATTTAATGTTGTGTTACCCTGTTCTTCTATTGTAATCATTACAGTTTTCCTTTCTGTGAAAAAGTTGATCTTTTTTTTTTTTGTTTTGTTTACAGAGTTGACTTGTTAGAGTAAAGGTGCAGGAACACAGTAAACACATGATGCCACAGGCGTGTCAGAGACAATCGCTACTTCCATTTATCAGAAATGAAAGATTCACAGGAAATGAAAATGAAGCAGGATCAAAGCAATATGACTTCAAACTGTTTCTCTGATTGTTTCCGGAACACATTTGACGTTCATGTTTTTTCAACATGGTGTTCTCGTCAACATCTGGTAAGCTCCTCAGTGAGTGGAACTCCACAGGTTCCTCTCTTTAATTTGGTATACAAGTCCGCACCAGTAGAGCAGACCCATTAAAGAGGTCTCGCTCTTTTACTCTGAGTGCACCACACTCTCCAGGTCCTTTCATTTTTCCTTTCTTTTTGAAGTGGAAGTAGTATGTACTTTAGGGGTAGTGATGCTCTCAACTGTAGGAACATTTCTATAAAACCAACAGTCGAGTTGTGGCTCTGTGTCTCCGACTTAAAAGGTTTTGGCAGGCCACCTTTTTTGTACGTAAAGTAGCCTCGATGAATAATAAAGTGCTCTTAAACCACCGTCTGACTCTGTGCTCCTCTTATTTTTTAAAGAGTCTTGTGACTAAAATTCAACTTAGTTTTAAGTCCAAAGTTGTATTTTATATTTTAAATGTATTTGTATTTTAATTTAAAATATTTTTATTTTTATTTTAGATATATTTGAATTTTTTATTTTAAATATTTTTTGTATCTTTATTTTAAATATATTTGTATTTTTAATTTTTTTTCTACTTAATTTTTTTAAAATTTAATTAAAAAAATGTTGTTTTAGTCAACTGAATGACGTCTAGATTTTAGTCGACTAAATATGTTACAGATGTCAACACAAGCATACGATTCAATTAGCATTTATTAATCTGATATTGGATAGTATTAATGCAGAGGTTCCCGACCTTTTTTGGGTCGTGACCCTATTTTGATATCACAAATGTGATCCCAAAGTCATTTTTTTCTTCTAGAATTAGTTTTAGACCGTGTTTATTAAAAAAAAAGGATTAGTGACAAAGTGTCACGTAAACAAATGTTAAAGTTATTTGTTATGTTTTGACCAATTACTAACCTTGTATTAACGTTTGTAAGAACAGATTTGACATGATCAATGCATAATACCATGATTTCTGATGAGATTTCATCCCATGTGACAAAAACTTGCTTACTTGTTGTTCACATCATTATTATAATTAATTATAGTCTCATTATTGTCACTTTAAAACAAATGTAGTCAACCAAAACTATGATGAAAATGTTTATTCAACAAAATTTAAACTGCAACAGAAAAATACAGAATAATAATTAATGCTTTTCATAAAATCCAGGACACTGACTCTTTAGTTTCTGCATTTACGGTAATTATTTCCCAGAATTTTACAAACAGAAATGCAAAGATTATTTATTGCTTTGGAGAAAAATTTGCCTATGAGCCAAAATCAACACATATAGTGCAATGACACATGAACCAGGTCGACCATCACATCTGTAATGTTTTACTAGGTGAGTGATTGCTGACAGTAGCACACAGTTGGTTTTAGTGTAAATGCATACGTTTCATTCTTTATAAGGTCACATATTCATCAGAATTCCAAAAACACACACACACACAAAAAAAAAACCTAACCGATTCCAGGAAAAACTACTGAAACTGTTTTTTAGAACAGATCAGATGCAAAATAGAATTACAAACACTGAACATGACCTAACATCAGAGCACATGCATCACTCTCCTACATACGCACAGCAAATAAGTTTGTCCGGGCAGTGCTCCAGGTGATATTTCATGTAAAAGAACAACATTGTTTTTCACTAAGACATGAAATGACTCATTTCTGAGCGTCAGCCATGGGGAAATGGGCTTTGAAAATAATACAACCAGTCAGTTTTCTGTGGAGGAAAACATGAGGTTTTATATCGACAACTGGTGTTTGGCTTTATTTACAAAGAAAGACAATAGAAAAGAAAGAAGAGTTAAGTGGAGTGTGAAGATTGGCTGCAGTTCTGCGCTTGTTCCGCCTCTCTTTCAGATGCTCTCATCGTCACTCATGTCCCAAATCTATAAAAAAAAAAAGAAAGAAAGAAAACACATAAACAGAAATATCAAACCTTGACATTTTGAAGTGACTAAAAACTCACATAATCTTAAGAGTTTTCTGAAAACTGGTGGTGAATAAAGCTGTGCCAAAGAACAAACTCTGTACTATGCACTACACACTCAATGAGTATTTACTGTCTACTAATTACTAGAAGTATGGCTAGGAGTATGAGGATGGGTGAAAAAGGAAATAAGGCTATAGTAAGGCATAAAAATTGGCAAAAAAATTTAAAACGCCTCAAAAAAGGAGGTAAGACATAAAAATGGGCAAAAAATTTCAAACGCTTTAAAAAAGGAGGTAAGGTTATAGTAAAGCATAAAAATGTGCAAAAAAAAATTCAAACGCCTCAAAAAGGAAATATGGTTATAGTAAGACATAAAAATTGGTAAAAAAATTTCAGGCGTCAAAATCGGAGGTAAGGCTATAGTAGGGCATGAAAATGGGCAAAAAATTTTAAAACGCCTCAAAAAGGAGGTAAGGCTATAGTAAGGCATAAAAATGGGCAAAAAAAATTTCAGGCGTCAAAATCGGAGGTAAGGCTATAGTAAGGCATGAAAATGGGCAAAAATTTTTAAAACGCCTCAAAAAGGAGGTAAGGCTATAGTAAGGCATAAAAATGGGCAAAAAAATTCAAACGCTTTAAAAAAAGAGGTAAGGCTATAGTAAGGCATAAAAATTGGTAAAAAAAATTCAGGCGTCAAAATCGGAGGTAAGGCTATAGTAAGGCATGAAAATGGGCAAAAAATTTTAAAACGCCTCAAAAAAGGAGGTAAGGCTATAGTAAGGCATAAAAATGGGCAAAAAAAATTTCAGGCGTCAAAATCGGAGGTAAGGCTATAGTAAGGCATGAAAATGGGAAAATTTTTTTAAAACGCCTCAAAAAGGAGGTAAGGTTATAGTAAGACATAAAAATTGGTAAAAAAATTTCAGGCGTCAAAATCGGAGGTAAGGCTATAGTAAGGCATAAAAATTGGTAAAAAAAATTCAGGCGCCAAAATTGGAGGTAAGGCTATAGTAAGGCATGAAAATGGGCACAAAATTTCAAATGCCTCAAAAAAGGAGGTAAGGCTATAGTAAGGCATAAAAATGTGCAAAAAATTTCAAACGCTTTAAAAAAAGAGGTAAGGCTATAGTAAGGCATAAAAATGTGCAAAAAATTTCAAACGCTTTAAAAAAAGAGGTAAGGCTATAGTAAGGCATAAAAATGGGCAAAAAAATTTCAAACGCCTCAAAAAAGAGGTAAGGTTATAGTAAGGCATAAAAATGGGCAAAAAATTTAAAACGCTTTAAAAAAAAGAGGTAAGGCTATAGTAAGGCATAAAATTGGTAAAAAAATTTCAAACGCTTTAAAAGAGGAGGTAAGGCTATAGTAAGGCATAAAAATGAGCGAAAAATTTCAAACGCTTTAAAAAGGAAGTAAGGTTATAGTAAGGCATAAAAATTGGTAAAAAAAATTCAGGCGTCAAAATCGGAGGTAAGGCTATAGTAAGGCATAAAAATGGGCAAAAAATTTCAAACGCTTTAAAAAAGGAGGTAAGGCTATAGTAAGGCATAAAAATTGGCAAAAAAATTTAAAACGCCTCAAAAAAGGAGGTAGGCTATAGTAAGACATAAAAATGGGCAAAAAATTTCAAACGCTTTAAAAAAAGAGGTAAGGCTATAGTAAGGCATAAAAATGGGCAAAAAAAATTTCAGGCGCTAAAATCGGAGGTAAGGCTATAGTAAGGCATGAAAATGGGCAAAAAAATTTCAAACGCCTCAAAAAGGAGGTAAGGCTATAGTAAGGCATGAAAATGAGTGAAAAATTTCCAACGTTTTAAAAAGGAGGTAAGGTTATAGTAAGGCATAAAAATGAGCGAAAAATTTCAAACGCTTTAAAAAGGAAGTAAGGTTATAGTAAGGCATAAAAATTGGTAAAAAAAATTCAGGCGTCAAAATCGGAGGTAAGGCTATAGTAAGGCATAAAAATGGGCAAAAAATTTCAAACGCTTTAAAAAAGGAGGTAAGGCTATAGTAAGGCATAAAAATTGGCAAAAAAATTTAAAACGCCTCAAAAAAGGAGGTAGGCTATAGTAAGACATAAAAATGGGCAAAAAATTTCAAACGCTTTAAAAAAGGAGGTAAGGCTATAGTAAGGCATAAAAATGGGCAAAAAAAATTTCAGGAGCCAAAATCGGAGGTAAGGCTATAGTAAGGCATTAAAATGGGCAAAAAAATTTCAAACGCCTCAAAAAGGAGGTAAGGCTATAGTAAGGCATGAAAATGAGTGAAAAATTTCCAACGTTTTAAAAAGGAGGTAAGGTTATAGTAAGGCATAAAAATGAGCGAAAAATTTCAAACGCTTTAAAAAGGAAGTAAGGTTATAGGAAGGCATAAAAATGGGCAAAAAAATTTCAAACGCCTCAAAAAAAAAAAGGTAAGGTTATAGTAAGACATAAAAATGGGCAAATAATTTTCAGGCGTCAAAATCGGAGGTAAGGCTATAGTAAGGCATGAAAATGGGCAAAAATTTTTAAAACGCCTCAAAAAGGAGGTAAGGCTATAGTAAGACATAAAAATGGTCAAAAAATTTCAAACACTTTAAAAAAGGAGGTAAGGCTATAGTAAGGCATGAAAATGGGCAAAAAATTTTCAAACGCCTCAAAAAGGAGGTAAGGCTATAGTAAGGCATAAAAATGGGCAAAAAATTTCAAACGCTTTAAAAAAAGAGGTAAGGCTATAGTAAGGCATAAAAATTGGCAAAAAAATTTCAAACGCCTCAAAAAAGGAGGTAAGGCTATAGTAAGGCATGAAAATGGGAAAAAAAAATTTAAAACACCTCAAAAAGGAGATAAGGCTATAGTAAGACATAAAAATGGGCAAAAAATTTCAAACGCTTTAAAAAAGGAGGTAAGGCTATAGTAAGGCATGAAAATGGGCAAAAAAAATTTCAGGCGTCAAAATCGGAGGTAAGGCTATAGTAAGGCATGAAAATGGGAAAAAAAATTTTAAAACACCTCAAAAAGGAGGTAAGGCTATAGTAAGACAAAAAAATGGGCAAAAAATTTCAAACGCTTTAAAAAAGGAGGTAAGGCTATAGTAAGGCATAAAAATTGGCAAAAAAATTTAAAATGCCTCAAAAAGGAGGTAAGGCTATAGTAAGACATAAAAATGGGCGAAAAATTTCAAACGCTTTAAAAAGGAAGTAAGGTTATAGTAAGGCATAAAAATGGGTAAAAAAATTTCAGGCGTCAAAATCGGAGGTAAGGCTATAGTAAGGCATAAAAATGGGCAAAAAAATTTCAAACGCCTCAAAAAGGAGGTAAGGTTATAGTAAGGCATGAAAATGAGTGAAAAATTTCCAACGTTTTAAAAAGGAGGTAAGGTTATAGTAAGGCATAAAAATGAGCGAAAAATTTCAAACGCTTTAAAAAGGAAGTAAGGTTATAGTAAGGCATAAAAATGGACAAAAAAATTTCAAACGCCTCAAAAAAAAAAGGTAAGGTTATAGTAAGACATAAAAATGGGTAAAAAATTTTCAGGCGTCAAAATCGGAGGTAAGGCTATAGTAAGGCATGAAAATGGGCAAAAAATTTTAAAACGCCTCAAAAAAGGAGGTAAGGCTATAGTAAGGCATAAAAATGGGCAAAAAAAATTTCAGGCGTCAAAATCGGAAGTAAGGCTATAGTAAGGCATGAAAATGGGCAAAAATTTTTAAAACGCCTCAAAAAAGGAGGTAAGGCTATAGTAAGGCATAAAAATGGGCAAAAAAAATTTCAGGCGTCAAAATCGGAAGTAAGGCTATAGTAAGGCATGAAAATGGGAAAATTTTTTTAAAACGCCTCAAAAAGGAGGTAAGGTTATAGTAAGACATAAAAATTGGTAAAAAAATTTCAGGCGTCAAAATCGGAGGTAAGGCTATAGTGAGGCATAAAAATTGGTAAAAAAAATTCAGGCGCCAAAATTGGAGGTAAGGCTATAGTAAGGCATGAAAATGGGCAAAAAATTTCAAACGCTTTAAAAAGGAAGTAAGGCTATAGTAAGGCATAAAAAATGTGCACAAAATTTCAAACGCTTTAAAAAAGGAGGTAAGGCTATAGTAAGACATAAAAATTGGCACAAAATTTCAAACGCTTTAAAAAAGGAGGTAAGGCTATAGTAAGACATAAAAATTGGCAAAAAAATTTAAAACGCCTCAAAAAAGAGGTAAGGCTATAGTAAGACATAAAAATGGGCAAAAAATTTCAAACGCTTTAAAAAAGGAGGTAAGGCTATAGTAAAGCATAAAAATGGGCAAAAAAAAATTCAAACGCCTCAAAAAGGAAATAAGGTTATAGTAAGACATAAAAATTGGTAAAAAAATTTCAGGCGTCAAAATCGGAGGTAAGTCTATAGTAAGGCATGAAAATGGGCAAAAAATTTCAAATGCCTCAAAAAAGGAGGTAAGGCTATAGTAAGGCATAAAATTAAGAAAAAAATTTCAGGCGCCAAAATCGGAGGTAAGGCTATAGTAAGGCATGAAAATGGGAAAAAATTTTTAAAACACCTCAAAAAGGAGGTAAGGCTATAGTAAGGCATAAAAATGGGCACAAAATTTCAAACGCTTTAAAAAAGGAGGTAAGGCTATAGTAAGACATAAAAATGGGCAAAAAATTTCAAACGCTTTAAAAAAGGAGGTAAGGCTATAGTAAAGCATAAAAATGGGCAAAAAAAAATTCAAACGCCTCAAAAAGGAGGTAAGGTTATAGTAAGACATAAAAATTGGTAAAAAAAATTCAGGCGCCAAAATTGGAGGTAAGGCTATAGTAAGGCATGAAAATGGGCACAAAATTTCAAACGCTTTAAAAAAAGAGGTAAGGCTATAGTAAGGCATAAAAATGGGCAAAAAAAATTTCAGGCGCTAAAATCAGAGGTAAGGCTATAGTAAGGCATGAAAATGAGCAAAAAAATTTCAAACGCCTCAAAAAGGAGGTAAGGCTATAGTAAGGCATAAAAATGGGCAAAAAATTTCAAACGCTTTAAAAAAAGAGGTAAGGCTATAGTAAGGCATGAAAATGAGTGAAAAATTTCCAACGTTTTAAAAAGGAAGTAAGGTTATAGTAAGACATAAAAATGGGCAAAAAATTTCAAACGCCTCAAAAAAAAAAGGTAAGGTTATAGTAAGACATAAAAATGGGCAAAAAATTTAAAACGCTTTAAAAAAAAGAGGTAAGGCTATAGTAAGGCATGAAAATGGGCACAAAATTTCAAACGCTTTAAAAAAAGAGGTAAGGCTATAGTAAGGCATAAAAATGGGCAAACGCTTTAAAAAAAGAGGTAAGGCTATAGTAAGGCATGAAAATGAGTGAAAAATTTCCAACGTTTTAAAAAGGAAGTAAGGTTATAGTAAGACATAAAAATGGGCAAAAAATTTTCAAGCGTCAAAATCGGAGGTAAGGCTATAGTAAGGCATAAAAATGGGCAAAAAATTTCAAACGCTTTAAAAAAAGAGGTAAGGCTATAGTAAGGCATAAAAATTGGTAAAAAAAATTCAGGCGTCAAAATCGGAGGTAAGGCTATAGTAAGGCATGAAAATGGGCAAAAATTTTTAAAACGCCTCAAAAAAGGAGGTAAGGCTATAGTAAGGCATAAAAATGGGCAAAAAAAATTTCAGGCGTCAAAATCGGAGGTAAGGCTATAGTAAGGCATGAAAATGGGAATTTTTTTTTAAAACGCTTCAAAAAGGAGGTAAGGTTATAGTAAGGCATAAAAATTGATAAAAAAAATTCAGGCGTCAAAATCGGAGGTAAGGCTATAGTAAGGCATAAAAATGGGCAAAAAATTTCAAACGCTTTAAAAAAGGAGGTAAGGTTATAGTAAGGCATAAAAATTGGTAAAAAAAATTTCAGGCGTCAAAATCGGAGGTAAGGCTATAGTAAGGCATAAAAATTGGCAAAAAAATTTAAAACGCCTCAAAAAAGGAGGTAAGGCTATAGTAAGACATAAAAATGGGCAAAAAATTTCAAACGCTTTAAAAAAGGAGGCAAGGCTATAGTAAAGCATAAAAATGGGCAAAAAAAAATTCAAACGCCTCAAAAAGGAAATAAGGTTATAGTAAGACATAAAAATTGGTAAAAAAATTTCAGGCGTCAAAATCGGAGGTAAGGCTATAGTAAGACATAAAAATTGGTAAAAAAAATTCAGGCGCCAAAATTGGAGGTAAGGCTATAGTAAGGCATGAAAATGGGCAAAAAATTTCAAACGCTTTAAAAAGGAAGTAAGGCTATAGTAAGGCATAAAAATGGGCACAAAATTTCAAACGCTTTAAAAAAGGAGGTAAGGCTATAGTAAGGCATAAAAATGGGCACAAAATTTCAAACGCTTTAAAAAAGGAGGTAGGCTATAGTAAGACATAAAAATGGGGAAAAAATTTCAAACGCTTTAAAAAAAGAGGTAAGGCTATAGTAAGGCATAAAAATGGGCAAAAAAAATTTCAGGCGCTAAAATCGGAGGTAAGGCTATAGTAAGGCATGAAAATGGGCAAAAAAATTTCAAACGCCTCAAAAAGGAGGTAAGGCTATAGTAAGGCATGAAAATGAGTGAAAAATTTCCAACGTTTTAAAAAGGAGGTAAGGTTATAGTAAGGCATAAAAATGAGCGAAAAATTTCAAACGCTTTAAAAAGGAAGTAAGGTTATAGGAAGGCATAAAAATGGGCAAAAAAATTTCAAACGCCTCAAAAAAAAAAAGGTAAGGTTATAGTAAGACATAAAAATGGGCAAAAAAATTTCAAACGCCTCAAAAAAGGAGGTAAGGCTATAGTAAGGCATGAAAATGGGCAAAAAAAATTTCAGGCGTCAAAATCGGAGGTAAGGCTATAGTAAGGCATGAAAATGGGAAAAAAAATTTTTAAAACACCTCAAAAAGGAGGTAAGGCTATAGTAAAACATAAAAATGGGCAAAAAATTTCAAACGCTTTAAAAAAGGAGGTAAGGCTATAGTAAGGCATGAAAATGGGCAAAAAAAATTTCAGGCGTCAAAATCGGAGGTAAGGCTATAGTAAGGCATGAAAATGGGAAAAAAAATTTTAAAACACCTCAAAAAGGAGGTAAGGCTATAGTAAGACATAAAAATGGGCAAAAAATTTCAAACGCTTTAAAAAAGGAGGTAAGGCTATAGTAAGGCATAAAAATTGGCAAAAAAAATTTAAAATGCCTCAAAAAGGAGGTAAGGCTATAGTAAGGCATAAAAATTGGCAAAAAAATTTAAAATGCCTCAAAAAGGAGGTAAGGCTATAGTAAGACATAAAAATGGGTGAAAAATTTCAAACGCTTTAAAAAGGAAGTAAGGTTATAGTAAGGCATAAAAATGGGTAAAAAAATTTCAGGCGTCAAAATCGGAGGTAAGGCTATAGTAAGGCATAAAAATGGGCAAAAAAATTTCAAACGCCTCAAAAAGGAGGTAAGGTTATAGTAAGGCATGAAAATGAGTGAAAAATTTCCAACGTTTTAAAAAGGAGGTAAGGTTATAGTAAGGCATAAAAATGAGCGAAAAATTTCAAACGCTTTAAAAAGGAAGTAAGGTTATAGTAAGGCATAAAAATGAGCAAAAAAATTTCAAACGCCTCAAAAAAAAAAGGTAAGGTTATAGTAAGACATAAAAATGGGTAAAAAATTTTCAGGCGTCAAAATCGGAGGTAAGGCTATAGTAAGGCATGAAAATGGGCAAAATTTTTTAAAACGCCTCAAAAAGGAGGTAAGGCTATAGTAAGGCATAAAAATTGGTAAAAAAATTTCAGGCGTCAAAATCGGAGTTAAGGCTATAGTAAGGCATGAAAATGGGAAAAAAATTTTAAAACGCCTCAAAAAGGAGGTAAGGTTATAGTAAGACATAAAAATTGGTAAAAAAATTTCAGGCGTCAAAATCGGAGGTAAGGCTATAGTAAGGCATAAAAATTGGTAAAAAAAATTCAGGCGCCAAAATTGGAGGTAAGGCTATAGTAAGGCATGAAAATGGGCAAAAAATTTCAAACGCTTTAAAAAGGAAGTAAGGCTATAGTAAGGCATGAAAATGGGCAAAAAATTTCAAATGCCTCAAAAAAGGAGGTAAGGCTATAGTAAGGCATAAAATTAAGAAAAAAATTTCAGGCGCCAAAATCGGAGGTAAGGCTATAGTAAGGCATAAAAATGGGCAAAAAATTTTCAAACACCTCAAAAAGGAGGTAAGGTTATAGTAAGGCATAAAAATTGGTAAAAAAATTTCAGGCGTCAAAATCGGAGGTAAGGCTATAGTAAGGCATGAAAATGGGAAAAAAATTTTTTAAAACACCTCAAAAAGGAGGTAAGGCTATAGTAAGACATAAAAATGGGCAAAAAATTTCAAACGCTTTAAAAAAGGAGGTAAGGCTATAGTAAGGCATAAAAATGGGCACAAAATTTCAAACGCTTTAAAAAAAGAGGTAAGGCTATAGTAAGGCATAAAAATTGGTAAAAAAAAATTCAGGCGTCAAAATCGGAGGTAAGGCTATAGTAAGGCATGAAAATGGGCAAAAAATTTTAAAACGCCTCAAAAAAGGAGGTAAGGCTATAGTAAGGCATAAAAATGGGCAAAAAAAAATTCAAACGCTTTGAAAAAGGAGGTAAGGCTATAGTAAGGCATAAAAATTGGCAAAAAAATTTAAAATGCCTCAAAAAGGAAGTAAGGTTATAGTAAGGCATAAAAATGGGCAAAAAAAATTTCAGGCGCTAAAATCGGAGGTAAGGCTATAGTAAGGCATGAAAATGGGCAAAAAATTTCAAACGCTTTAAAAAGGAAGTAAGGCTATAGTAAGGCATGAAAATGGGCAAAAAATTTCAAATGCCTCAAAAAAGGAGGTAAGGCTATAGTAAGGCATAAAATTAAGAAAAAAATTTCAGGCGCTAAAATCGGAGGTAAGGCTATAGTAAGGCATGAAAATGGGCAAAAAATTTTCAAACGCCTCAAAAAGGAGGTAAGGCTATAGTAAGGCATAAAAATGGGCAAAAAATTTCAAACGCTTTAAAAAAAAGAGGTAAGGCTATAGTAAGGCATAAAAATGGGCAAAAAAAATTTCAGGCGCTAAAATCGGAGGTAAGGCTACAGTAAGGCATGAAAATGGGCAAAAAAATTTCAAACGCCTCAAAAAGGAGGTAAGGCTATAGTAAGGCATGAAAATGGGCAAAAAAATGTAAAACGCCTCAAAAAGGAGGTAAGGCTATAGTAGGGCATAAAAATGAGCGAAAAATTTCAAACGCTTTAAAAAGGAAGTAAGGTTATAGTAAGGCATAAAAATTGGCAAAAAAATTTCAAACGCCTCAAAAAAGGAGGTAAGGCTATAGTAAGGCATAAAAATTGGTAAAAAAATTTCAGGCGTCAAAATCGGAGGTACGGCTATAGTAAGGCATGAAAATGGGCAAAAAATTTCAAATGCCTCGAAAAAGGAGGTAAGGCTATAGTAAGGCATAAAATTAAGAAAAAAATTTCAGGCGCCAAAATCGGAGGTAAGGCTATAGTAAGGCATGAAAATGGGCAAAAAATTTCAAACGCCTCAAAAAGGAGGTAAGGCTATAGTAAGGCATAAAATGGGCAAAAAATTTCAAACGCTTTAAAAAAAGAGGTAAGGCTATAGTAAGGCATAAAAATGGGCAAAAAAATTTCAGGCGCTAAAATCGGAGGTAAGGCTATAGTAAGGCATGAAAATGGGCAAAAAATTTCAAATGCCTCAAAAAAGGAGGTAAGGCTATAGTAAGGCATAAAATTAAAAAAAAAATTTCAGGCGCCAAAATCGGAGGTAAGGCTATAGTAAGGCATGAAAATGGGCAAAAAATTTCAAACGCCTCAAAAAGGCGGTAAGGCTATAGTAAGGCATGAAAATGGGCAAAAAAATGTAAAACGCCTCAAAAAGGAGGTAAGGCTATAGTAAGGCATGAAAATGAGTGAAAAATTTACAACGTTTTAAAAAGGAGGTAAGGCTATAGTAAGGCATAAAAATGAGCGAAAAATTTCAAACGCTTTAAAAAGGAAGTAAGGTTATAGTAAGGCATAAAAATGGGCAAAAAATTTCAAACGCTTTAAAAAAAGAGTTAAGGCTATAGTAAGGCATAAAAATTGGCAAAAAAATTTCAAACGCCTCAAAAAAGGAGGTAAGGCTATAGTAAGGCATAAAAATTGGTAAAAAAATTTCAGGCGTCAAAATCGGAGGTAAGGCTATCGTAAGGCATGAAAATGGGCAAAAAATTTTCAAACGCCTCAAAAAGGAGGTCAGGGCATAGTAAGGCATAAAAAGGGCAAAATATTTTCAGACGCCTAAAATCGAAGGTAAGGCTAAAGTAAGGCATAAAAATAGGTGAAAAATTTCAAATGCATTACAACGGAGGAAAGGCTATAGTAAGGCATAAAAATGGGTGAAAAATTTAAAACGCCTTACAACGGAGGTAAGACTAAAGTGAGGCACAAAAATGGCCAAAAAATTTCAAACGTCTTACAACGTAAATAAGGCTATAGTAAGGCATAAAGATGGAGGTATGCGATTCCGAACACAGTATTCAAGTCTTTGAACTAAACATTTTGTTGGCTGTGAAAAACCAGTAAAACCAGTAAAGCTGTGAGCAGGCTAGAAAAATCGCTTCTGGTGACTCTGAACTGTGAAGTGTGTGATATTCAGGAAACTGGCAAGGAAAAAAAAAGGGTTTTAGTCTAATTTAGACTTGTCCTTCTTAGTTTGAGTGTAGTCTCAGTTGACTTAAACACAAGGTTTATTTTTTATTTTTTCACTAGTATTGGTTAGGTTTTACTTTCTAAAAAAAAAAAAACAGCCCATTACACTAAAGTCCTACAACCTCATATTAGTTCAGATTAATTCATCTAATTTGTTTTTAACGCCAACTGGTCATTGGTCAAGTCCAAAAGCCTGGTGTTCATTTTATAAACCCTCCCCCTGAGGACACGCAGAAAAAGCAGAAAATTCTAAAAAATCTACACAAGCACAAAGAGAACATGCAAACTCCACTAACGTCTCACACCAGGTATCAAATGCAGACCTTGTTGCTGTGAACCTAGTTTCATCTTATTCTTTAATAGTGTAACCAAATGAAGTAAAAGCTTTGAAAACCACCATATAAAATGTCTACTCACACACACACACACACACACACACACACACACACACTCACTTCCTTTGCACAAGTGTGTGTGTGTGTGTGTGTGTGTGTGTGTGTGTGTGTGTGTGTGTGTGTGTGTACACCAGCGGTCGTCTGAAGGCTGCAGATTCCTCACATTCTCTCCTCAGTAAGACGTAATTCACATACCTCTGACATCGTCTGGAATTTGACACACTCATGGCTCAAAGCACACACACACACACACAGGTGCTGGATTCCTCTGAGTGAAATATCTCACAAACATGAACTTAAAAAGCTAAACCACGGCAAAAAGCGCCTGATTGCTGCTGTTTTTGGTCCTCCATTGAAATGCCTGATTAAATATAAATGTACGTGTTTTATTTGGGATGGAAAGGAACTTCCATCATTGCCCAAACGGCACGAAACCCAAGACTGAAACTCATGCAGAGCATGCAGAAAAGTTGTCGATCCCAACATAATCATGACCTGTCATGGGCGTTGCACTCGACTCCCGGTAGTTTTCTACCTAGTCAACTTTAAATAGCACTAAAACATCCATATGACACTTGTGAGGAAGACACATTCAGGGGTGGACTTGCCCTTTGGCATACCGGGCATCATCCCGGTGGGACGTCGACCCAAAGTGAGCTGGTCTGGTCCTCTACGTTTTTTTTTTTTTTTGAGGAGCTACTGGAGGCCGACATGGTAACAAGTGACCAAAAATGGTGGCAAGGTGGCAAGAAAAGAACTAACCCTAAATAGCCCTAACGCAGTCAAGAATGGCCAAAAAATAAGCAAATAAAGAGGAACCAGGTGGTACGTAATGGCAAAGGGCAGCTTTAATTGGCAAAATGTGCCAAACAATAGTGGAAAAGGGCAAAATATGGAACAAAAAGAGGCAAAATGTAAGGAAAAAATGAAACAAGTGGTATTTATTGGGCAAAAGAAAAAACTAAAATTCGATAAAAGTGTCAAAAAGAACTTGCAAAAATGGAAAAAAAAAAAGGTATATTTATTGACAAAAGTTAGCTAGAGGCTGTAAAAAGGGTCAAAACTTTTTTAAAAGCGGCAAAAATGGGACAAAGGAAATGGGTAAATAGGAGCTAAAACATTTCCCCATTTTATTTGTTTTCTGGGTGAAAAATAATTCAAATTAAGACAAAAAGTCACATGTTGAGCATCCATGACTTAATAACGGCTTCTATATAGTGTCGCTGATATTGTAGTGGGCTGGTCTGGATAGAAAATACCAGTACTGAATTTTTGTCCCAGTCCACTCCTGGACACATTAAAAGTGTTATGGTGTCCTTTGATCTCTCCTGTGTGTAGAGTTCAAAGGAGACCGACACATGAAAACAACAACAGCACCAAAGTGAGAAGTCACTAATGAAATGATGAGGGGGCACTTGTGTCTGACAAAAAGAAGAAGGGGGACAAGAGACAAAGAAGGTTAGGAACCACTGGTGTGGAGAATCGGGGACACAGTCACCATCAAAAGGAAAAGGAGCAGCGCCACTCTTTGAAAACCCCTCATTTGGATCTCTGCCATGCCACAATGATGGTGTGTGTGTGAGTGTATGTGTGTGAGGTAGAATCTTTTTGTGTAAAATGAATAAGAGGAAGATGGTGTTGGGGTTAAAAAGAGGGAGTTTTATGTAAAAAAACATGCCAACATAAGCCAATAGTTCTACTTGACTCTTTGAAATGTGTCTGAATACTTTGGATGTTTCACATGTGTTTGTGTGTGTGTTGTTGCCAAACATGGGCCGATAAAATCCACACACATCACCTCACAGCTCTGTAGAACAAAGACGCACATTCAGTTCACCGTCATGTTTTCTCACCTCTGCTAAAGGTTGAGCATGACAAGGTCTGAAGCTAGTTGATGACATAGCAAAAAGGATGGTGGTTGGTGTTATTGTAGTTCAGGGTAGTTGCACCGTGCTTGGAATTCCTGCTATTACTATATACACACACACACACGATCCATTACGTCATCAGGGGGAAATCATCCCCTACATAAACATGGCCATCATACAAACCTTCAGCAACTACATTCCTGTAGCTCATAAAGTGCTGAGAGCAACTGGTCTTACTGCATATCATGGACCGTCTTCTCTCCTCATTGGACCCAAAACGATGAGTTGTAAAAGCTTGATGTTTAACACAGTCCTCCTTAGGGCTGGGCGATATGGATCAAAACTCATATCACAATATTTTATCTCTAAATGGCGATACACGATATAAATCTAGATATTTTTATCTCAATAAAGTCCTACCAGAAACACAATTCAGGGTTAGATTTGCTGATGCAAAATGCCACATAGGCACATTCATTAACAGTTGCACAATATGTGCCAATTTTGCATTTCATCCTATAAGGGACAGCATGTGTGAGTAAGTTCTGTAGCGTGGCTTGTTTAGGGGAAGGTCTGAGTCAGAAATCAACCTACAGTAGCTGTGTTTTTTATGTTGTTCTGAGAAGTAGCGAAAGCAGAGACTCCTAAAACGAGTGTTACAATACAAAAAAAAAGCTATAAAATAAAAATATATCATTATAGACTATATTGTAATTTTTCTATATCGACAAAATAGAAATCTTAATATATCTTAAATCTCTATATATTGCCAAGCCTATTCCTAGTACATTTTGAAACTGCCAAACTACAACAGATCAGTGTTGATGTTGACAGCAAATTTTAATTTAGTTTTAGTCTTGACTAAAATTGAACTTTTAGTCAATATGTAGTAATCAGGACTATTTAAGTTTAGTTTTAGTCTGATTTTGGTTGAATAAATCTGGTCAAGTTTGTCGACTAAAAGAACATCAACATTCCCGCCAGATTGATTTTCATTGTAACTAAACTTTTTTCTTAATGTTCTAAATCTAAGAACTTAGATGTTTACATAAAAAACTATTATCACATCAGAATATTAAATTACTAACTATCTTGAACGGTTTCTAAGAAAAGCTGTCCCCTTTGAAGATACCTCGAACAGAGTAAAGAAAAACGGAATAAGGGCAATAACTCCGGAAAAAATGATTGCGTGCTTCTCATTTTCGAACTCCATTAAGGTATTGATTCCCTGAAGCCACACACCGAATTTGGGTGATTTATCTTAAACAATTGTACAATTAATTAAAAAAAAGGACACATTTTGATATAGTTTTCGTTCACTTGTATTTTTCTTATTTAATTGGTCGTAGTCTCTTTATTGTCACTTGGAAAAATGTAGTCGACAAAAAGTATGACAAAAATCATAGTCAACAAAATTAACACTGTGACAGATCCCCCTCCCCACCTGCTCAGGATGAACCCTTTCCTCTAGAGTTTAAAAAGTCATACTCACAATAAGTGTTTACACATGACTATGTTCCCATAAATTTGGAAATTACCGGAAATGGGGGGTGGGTCCCCAGGCCCCATTTCAAAAAAGGGCTCAGAGCGTCTCATCATATTCATTCATAGAGTATTCATACCAAACTGCATTCCGATCTAACAAGAACTAGAATAGTAGTAGTAACTTGAAAAATGGTGACATGTACAAGGTAAAGGGACGATTTATACATTGGTATGTGCCATTGATTTGGTACCAACCTTCATAATATTTGACTAGCAAATAAATGAGAAATCGACTTTTGGTTATTTTATATTATATTGGGCTCCGAGCGTGGATGTGTACACATCCATAGGTTATACCTACCAAATTTCAGAGGAGTAGCGATTTTAACTAGTGTACACAACAACAACAACAACAAAAAGAACAAAGTGAGTGGCTTTCTGAGTTCGATAGCCCGGCCTAAAAATTGAAAGGAATAAAGCTCAGTGTTGACCACCAATGAATGAAACTGTTGTGGTTCTGACTTACACACAGATCTACAGCAGCTCTAAGGGACTGGCAGAAACTCTATCAACAACCCAGTTTTAACTTTGAAGCTGCCTTATCACCTCAAGACCTTTACTCCCTGTATAGCTGGGGAAACAGGATTGTGGGATGTTTGGTGTGTGTGTGTGTGTGTGTGTGCGTGCGTGCGTGCGTGCGTGCGTGCGTGCGTGTGTGTGAGCCTGTAATCAGTTATGCTTGGGGCGTGAGGACAAGTATAATCCAGAGGAGTTGTGGAAACAGGGGCAGCATCTGATCAGATGGAGGCTTTTAGCTGGAAGCTGATGCAAAATGAGCCAATGTTCTGCTTCAGCTGATTACAAACAGCACAAATGGCTCTAATGAGATCTATGTTATTCCCAATTTTAAGAGTGTGGGTCAAAATAACAGAAACTAGGATGTACTGTAACCAAATGGTCTGAAGTGGAACCAAGACATTTTAACAGTGAGGATGTTCAGGCAGGGTTGGGGTCAATTATAATGGTAATCGGGTAATTGATAATTAATTAGAACTATGGCGTAATTTTAATTGTAATTGTAATTTTAAAAATATGTTGCTGTCATACTCATATTGAAATTGTAATTGACTTCAGATAATTGACTTCGTAATTGTAATTGCCAAGAAAATTCTATAAAAATTGTCAATTGTAATTCAATGAAAAACTGTGGAACCATGTTACAGTTCTATGTATATTTCTACATAAAATGTATTTAACTATTATTAAAATGTGTTTCCCATCAAGCTTTCCCACATCTTACCATTTTAAAAAATTTAAATCTAGCGGTAAACAGACACAAAAAAGGCTCAGACGCCCACACCAATAATATTAAAACCTATATTTTCATTGATTAGGAAGCCTAACAAGGTAATCAATAGATAGGAAAGAAATTAGATGATGGATATTTGTTATTAGTGTATTTTACAGCTGATTTAGGACCCGTTATCACAATAGATGCTAACAGAAAGCTAACACAAGAGGAAGGTTAACTTTTATTAGGTTATATATTTCAAGCTCAGTAATTGTGATTAATTGTAATTGGACTTTAGTAATTATAATTGACTTTCTGAGTACAAAGATAATTGTAATTGGAAAAAATGCTGGCCACTGTAATCGTAATTGAATTCCAATGGAACATGGGTAATTGAAAAGGTAATTGTAACTGAAAAATGTAATTGACTCCGCCCCTATGTTCAGGTGAGCAGCCCCTGTAAGTGTGGGTGGGCCCAGTGGTTCTCAACCTTTAAAGCTCCTCAATGAGGCAACACTACAAAAGCCACTGAGGGCCTATTAAACACACATCTGTTGGACATATTAGAGCTGACACCAAAGCACTGAGTCAAGCTTTCATCATGAAGACTGGCTCCATCGCATTTGTAATTAAGGGACCACACAGAGTTATGTGGTTTATGGCTGCATGATACGACAGTGTTGTTGGGTGATCAAGAAGAGCTTTAAAAATATAGTGTAAAAATGGGTTTCTATTTCATCTTTGGGACTGAGCACGCCCTCGCATAGTGCGTAGCAACTCAGAGGAGACGACAGCCTTTCTAGATACAATTATTTAATATATTATGATGATGGTATATTGATATATACTGCAAAACAGTGTTTCTCAAATGGGGGTACGCAATGGCACTACAAGGGGTACTTGAGAGAGAGAGAGAGAGAGAGAGAGAGAGAAAAATTAACAAATGGGGTTTTATAATGTTTATTTTTAGCTAAAAATGATAATCCTACTAAATCTTACCTGCACTTCACAAAATGACACCAAAAACACACAAATGAAAATAAAATAAAAACACTATTACCAGCAACACACAAAACAACAACAGACACTAAATAAGAGAAAAATACACAAGATCACTACAAAATACACAAAAATAATAGAGAAACATACAAAATGACATCAGAAACAAACACACACTGAGATAAAATAATTTAATTTAACATATAATAATAAAAACACACAAAAAAGGAGAAAAATATACTGAATAATGAATAGAACAAACAACAACAAAATACACAAAATGGCAGAACAAAATACACAAAATGGCAGAACAAAATACACAAAATGACAGCAAAAAAACCCCCATAAAATGATGATAGAAAATATTATAAATTATCTTGATTAGAACATGATATGAAAATACAAGAATCAGTCCTGGTCCCACACCAGGAGGGAGATGATTGTAAATGAAAAACTACAGAAATAAATCTATTCAGGAGCCACTAAATACAGTTTATTTCCACTTATTTACAAAATGAGATTCTTCAAAATGTGTGTTATCACTCATTCATTCCATCATCATCCTTTTTAGTTGTTTTTTCACAAAATTCTGAGCAAAATGTTCTAGACAATGTATGAGAAATGGCGTACTTGAGCCAAACAAGGTTTGATAACCACTGGTGTAAAAGGACCAAGTGTATTAAAGCCTACAATGTAGTGGTTCTTGTCCAGTATTACAGTCATATTTACTATTCCAGACACATGTGCACGTGTGTAATTTCACCTCACAGCAGACTAAATGACCTCATGTTGGCCCAAAGTATGACCAATACACACTGCTGCATTCCTAACTACATTCCTCCTGTACATTCCTGCAGTGCTGCACAATATTCCAGAACTTTGAGTAAAGAATGGGTTAAAATGGGGGAAAAACTGCTCCTGTATCACTGACTGATGATGGAAATACGAGTAAAACACGCCAAGTAATAATGGTAATAACAGGGAGCAAACGGGTGCAGGCAGTCCTTATGAAGTTGTAGTGTCATTGTGTTAAAATTCAGTTTATTTGTTATTTAGGATTTAGCATTGCCTCCTGTGCCAGTATTTAATTACTGTAGATTTACCAAAAGCAGTTTTTCTCTTTAGTTTACTGTGTGTAGTTCTGTAACATAGGGCTGCCAACTTTAGTCTTTAGTCGACTAATTGATCGATGCCGTCGTGGTTGGCCATGATTTTCATTGGTCGACCAGCAATTGTATCAGTTTCAATACCGTTTAAAAAAAAATGCAATGCACTTATATAGGTGATAAGGATTAAATATCAAATATAATTTACTTAATGCCTAAACCGCTGTGTGAGTGCTAGCTGCAAAAAAATAAATAAATAAAAAGGGTTGCGCTTCAGCCGTCGGTGCAGAGAGGGAACGAATTAAGACAGGCTTGAAGCACAAGCATCCACTATTGAATCAATCCTTTTTCTGCACAAGAATATGGATTATCCTCATACTTGGATTACGTAAAAAACCACTGCTGTCTCTGACGCAGCGGGCACACTGAGCACGTGTGTGTTTGACGTGCGTTTGTTTCCCCGTGCACTGATCTGATGTTGACATTAACAGTTGTTTATTAATAAAAGCAGGTTTACCGCTAAAACAAGTGGAAATATGTCATTTGTATGACGAAAAAATAGGTTTTAATTGTCGGTTTCAGGTTGAGCACTGATATAAACACCTAATGTCTGTTGGACCTGTGGGTTGCACTTTTGCTTTGTCAGATTCTAGTCAAAGCTTGAATGAGGTTCATATCATAAATGGTCTGTGTTTAGAAGCAAATCGGCACCACAAAACGCCAAAACTAAATATTTGTCTCTCTTTTTCTTTCTCCTCGTCCTCCTCTGCATCTGCTCATTCATTTTCCTTTTTTTTTTGGTCGACTAATCGCTACGAGAGCCATAGTCTTGGTTGACCAACCATTTCCTTGCTTGACTACAACCCTACTGTAACCCTGCAGACATAAAACATTTATCATGCGAGTTCATTGATATTTTACACATACACAAAAAATAAAACCCCAGTATCTTAATTTTACTGGAGTGTTTGTGTAAAACTACTCTTTTTTTATTAATGGTGCACTTAAGGATGTGATCTGGCACTCTTTTATCATTTTCATGATGTTCCAGGCCTTAACACAGAAGGAAAACCATGCGTGTGCGTGCGCACGTGTGTGTGTGTGTGTGTAATTGTGTAGTGTACACAGTGTAATTCACTCAGTCTGGAGACAGGAAGAGAAGAAAAAAAAAAGTGGATGGGTGGAGACAGGAAAACAGTCTATTACTGTGACCTCCCCCTAACTGTAACACTGATCCTGTTCACTAGGTCACATCAAACACTGTACCGCACACGCACACTCACGCACAGAGGAGTTACTGTCAATCAGGAAAAAAACGCCAGCCTTAGGTTATTGTTATTCTGTTTAAACGCAGTACTAAACTTGTGAGCGTTATCACTAGAGGTGATGATACATCGTGTGATATTAAAACATCAACAAGATGTATCGTGCCAGAATTTTTTTTTTTTTAAAAATCCACAAAATCTACTAAACACAGGATTGTTTTTTTGAGTTGAAAATGTCATACCCAGAGTTAGGTAAATAAATTGCATCATTTGCACATTTTCTTTGCACCTTATCTTTCATTGGCACATTTTATTTGTGTAGTTTTTCTCCTTTTTTCTACGTGTGTGTATAATAATTGCTATTATTGGTGTTGTTTTTTTTAATATGCCGGTCTTTGCTGTTCTAATTACCCCACAGGGTTCAACAAAGTATTCTGATTCTGATTAAAAGCATGGTTATTTTTCCAACTGCAATTTTTTTTTCTTTTATATATAGATATATATATATATATATATATATAAACCCATTATTTTTTTTTATTGTATTATTAACTCAGTGTTTGGGTTAAATCCACCTATTCATCTTAAATAAAAAAACTGCAAAAAAAAAAAAAAACAAAACACAAAAATTCACTGCACTGTACTCTATAAAAATAATAAAACCCAAATATCAACTTCCAGAACTTCTCATATAATGTGGGGACCAAAAACCAAGCCATTTTGTGACTGACATTGAGACTAATATCTCAATAGAAGTTTTAATCTAGAAAATGAACGTATTTAAGATAATGATATAGACTAAAGGGTGAAAACATGAGAGTGTAAGTGATAACATGGCTTCAGTGAAAGTGAGTTAAAGGAGAGACTGGGATGGTTCAGAGAAGCTTTGGTGGGAACTGAGTGAGCGTTTAGGTCCCAGCTGGGGTCGCGTCCCTGAGCTGTGTTTTTATAAACTCCTGAGTCGGAGGGTAATCAAACAAAACTCTCAGCTTAGATAACAAACCTCTGAACTAGAACTCATGGGAGAGAAAGTACAAACCAGGAAGTGATGCAGACGCTATTTTTGCTCTGCTTTCCCTCTTTACTGAGAGAACATACATCGTTTTAAAAGTTACGCTAGGTCTAACTTTAATTCATGTTTGGTAGATCTATGTAGGCAACACCAACACACACACACACACCACACACACACACACACACGTGGGCACATTCTCTAATGGTTCACAGCATGGCTAAAAGCCAGCTACAAAAACACAAAGAGTCCCAATCGGTTGGGTGTGGAGCAACAGCTGAGTCATCGTCCTCATTTTCAGGACAACTTTTCAGATTGAGAAAGAAAAAAGAGAAATACATTCTAAAAGAAAAGATTCTTCTTCTTTCTTGCAGGGAATGCATTTATCTGTTGAAACCACAGTTTTAGGGAAAGACTGAGATGTGCTTTATGAGTAGTTTTATTTTATGTCTTTAACTGTTCTTTGTTGGTTCTTCCAAATCTCTGGCTCCACATCTTGGACTTGTTTTTGTTCTTCCTGCTTCATTGAATCTCTCAATATTCCCCATTTCCATCTGATCTGACACATTTCCTGCCCTACAGATAATTTAAACACGTCTGAGTAATTTCAGTGTTTCACAACAGCACAGGCACCTGAACCTTGTTACAAACATGGAACAAAAGTTACTGAATGAGTAACGCAACCTGAACTTGACGATTTCCAATACAAAAATATATAAATCAATAAAAATCCAAAAAAGGAAACGCTTAAAAATGTATAATTTAGTATGCATTTTAGGAAATTTTTACTGATAGGGACATCAAAGTGTATGTGTGTGTGTGTGTGTGTGTGTGTGTGTGTGTGTGTGTGTGTGTGTGTGTGTATTCAGTAAAATTTAACATAATGGGCCATTTTCCATGAGCAATAAACCAAAATGCAATAACAGATCAACCTCTGAGTCGGTGTGTGTGTGTGTGTTGCCAGTTCAGACGTGCCTGAGGTTTAATTAAAACTATAAGTCAAGGCCAAGTGACGCACAGCACCATTAAAACACACATGCATGCACACAACATGGCAAACTTCCTAAAAAAAAGTGTTTCTTTCTGATTCCGTTGCAAGTTGTGAAATTTACAAGATGAGTTTTTAAGGTTGCTCTTAAGCCTTTTATATTTTTAAACTGCACAAGTGTAAAAAAAACAAAAAACACAACCTCTTTAGAGTGGAGGTGGAGCTTACTTAAGAAATTACGCTGGCATTTTAGGGCCACATTAAAATGAAAAATAATAATAATCTGGCCACTACGAGATTAAAGTCGTAATATTTTGAGATTAGAGTCATAATATTTCCAGATTACAATTGAAATACAAACAGGATCATGTCTGTGTTGCGGTCACTCATGTGTTATGGAGAACATGGAGCATTTAGTGAGATTATACTTCTCTTTAAGTTTCATACATGATGAAATACTGAGCCTTTTGACCATCATCACGACACTGTGACCAGTTTAAGGACTTTAAAGCCGCTTTGCAGACGTTTACGTTTGTAAAGAAAGAACCAGAGAAGCAAATAGCTTCTTCAGTGGAGGAGAAATTTAAGGGCTATCGGTGTAACTTGCGTTCACTTCAACAGGGAGTTCCGAGCGCTATAACATTAGTTAATTGAGTTTTTTGAGATCCAGCTTTTTTTTCATAAAATTATGACTTTATTCTCAAAATATTACATTTAATCTTGAAATACTTTGACTTCAATAAAATTACGACTTTATTCTCATAAAATTACAACTTTGTTCTCGAAATATTATGAATTTAATCTCAGATTTTTTAATGTGGCGAGACATAGATTAAATCTGTAAGAAAAAAAAGTTATTTAACAACATCTAAAAACAAAAACAAAAAAACATGTTTTTTTTTTTTCTAAATGGACCAGAGAACATCAAAACAAATAGGACATTTCATTGTTTATTTTTTCTAAAAGCAAATGGTAAAACCAAACTAGTGAGCTTCAAATTACTGAAAGGTCTTAAACTAAAACCTTGAGGTTCACACAAAAACGTTGTATCCGAAAGAAAAGGTTTTGTACTCAGAAATCATAATTATCTTTAATGACGATGCCCTAATTCCTCTTTTGCACAAGGCAGTCTCACTGTATAAAATGTAATCCTGTCTACAAATGTGTAAAATAACATGTTTTGTCGCTGTCCTCCATGTGTTGGAGAGAACATGGATCAGAGGAGGGAGATAAGAGGCAGCGACTGTATGTGTGATTCTTTTTTCAGACCACAGCAGATTACTTCAATGTCGAAGGGAGTTTCACAAGCGGGCCACACACAAATATATATATATATATATAAGCACATGCACAAGTCAGCCATATCCTCCACTCTGACCTGTTATTTTGGTTGTTTTAAAGCTACATCAGACTGGAACCATCTGCCTCCATCACTGAGGTCACTGACCACCTTTAGAACAGCTCTATTTACTTACATAAAAACAGATTATCAATGCTTTTAATGACAAAACGTTTGTCGTATAAGTTCTATAGCTTACACATATGTAATTAATAATTATAAAAGCATGTTTCACATCAAGTTTACATGTTAATTATCTTGAGGATCATTTTACCAAAAATTTAAATAGAGGGCGTAAACTAGCACAAAAAAGCACATTAAAACCATTAAAACCAATATTTTCATTGATTAGGAAGACGAACAAGGTAACCTAAAGATGAGAAACAAATTAGATGATAGATAATACTTCATAGAATATTTTACAGCTGATTGACATGGGTCAAAATTGATCCGTTATCATAAGAGATGCTTACAGAAAGCAAGGAAGGTTAAGTTTTATGGGCTTATATATCAAAGGCTCAGTAATTGTGATTAATTAAATTGAAATTTAGTAATTTAGAACATAATTGTAATTAACTTTCAGGAAAAAATAAAAAGTGTAATTTTAATTAGGGGGCCAAGCCCGTGGGGCCTGGGGACCGCGTATGTTCTTAGGACCATGCGGTGCTCGGAACCCTATTGTATTCGCAAGGATTTTTATTATTATTTTTCCCCTGGTAAAAGTTTTGCTGCAGGCTAAACCGTGCAAGGGAGGGCGGTGCCCTTTGGAGAGTTGGTCCAGACCCTTCCACGTACCTTGGATGCAAAAACTCACATATGTTTGCCAGCAGGTGGCACTATAACCAAGGTCAACACGTTTTGGCCTATAACTCCCACACCGTATGTCGCAGATTCAAAAACTTTATATCCACAGATTCCTGAATAGCACTGAATCACCTGGGCTAGGCCACGCCCATTTCCGCCAAGAGTTTTGTCGGCGCAAAAATCACGAAAACTGGTAAACCTACTTTTTCAAACTCCTCCTTGGGGTTTGGTCCAATCAGCGTGAAACTTGGCACGCAGAGTCTTCAGTTGGACTTGATCTAAAGATCTATGGAGAATTTTGTTCGGTCAAAATATGCGCAAATTATTAACAAATAAAGTTTTCTAGCTCGCTATAAAAACGTGAACTGTTGCATATCTCGGTCAAAATAAATGTTAACAACACCAAATCTGAGATTTTTGGTTGACATGTGACTGTGGGGGTATGCGCCAAATCTGAATAATTTAGGCCACTAGGGGGCGCTGCAAATATGGGAAATGTATATCTCTTAAATGGCAAGACCAATTTTTACCAAATTTGGTGGATATGACCTTGGGTCGCTCCTGAGGCCATAACTCAAAGTTGTTCACAATTGGTCATAATGAACGTGACTTATTACAACATAAACAACAAATATTTATTTCAGCTCAAGCATTATGTTGAGAGCTGTGAAATGTACAGGGTATATGTAGAAGAGCACACAGACCACCAATACCAAAAATTATGGGTGCAAACACGTTTCGGGCTGTAACTATTACATTTTAAATCACATCATAAACTTTATATATACGTGTTCTCTAAATAGAGTCACATCTTTTGACATAGGCCACGCCCACTCTCACGGCATATTTCTCTTTGTAAGTACTACACATCAAAAACCTCCTTTTTCAAACTCCTCCTGGTGTTTGAGTTCTATCTGCACCAGACTTTGCACATACAAAACTCTAGACTCTCCTGATCGCCCCAAGTCCGTCATCCTTTGTGACGTACTCCCATAGGCTCTGTAAAACCTGGGGACCAAATCGCACGGGAAGGCTTGGCCCCCTTTTATAACTGCTTGCAGTTCTAGTTTTAATTGTAATTGAAAAAAATGTCAGTCGATGTAATTGAATTGTAACTGAACATGGCTAATTGAAGACGTAATTGTAATTTTAAAATGTAATTGACCCCAACCCTGCCATGAAGTCTGTGAAAGATCCTCTTTCATATTTAGCAAAGGCAGATACCATACAAAATATAACGCCCACGGATCATTGTGTTGAAAAAATAACAAATAAAAGATGATAATCAGTTCCCGACACCTGAGATGAAATGCGACACCCCTGAGCTAAAGTCTCAGTCTGAAGGCAGCACATCTCTGCAGCTGTGCAAATGACCTACAACGAGGGATGCATTCGGAAGCAAAAGTCCATTCTAAAAGTGCAACTGGAACACAGATATAGAAATAGCTGTTTGAAGCCAACGACGAAAAGGAAGAAGACGGAGAGCTAAACGTGGATGACTAGACCATGCGATCCAATCATCCATCTGTCTGTCCATGCTTGGAACCAGCTGCCAGGAGAAGAAGGCAGTGCTTCCTGGACCCAGTGGCGCCAAAGGCTACGAACTATGGATAGAACAGGAGAGGCTGCGAGGGTTCCCATGCACTGAGGGAAAAGATTACCTTATGAGTCTATTTAGGAAATATGAAAATAACTCCCTGTGATTGATGATTTGTAATTCTGTATGAGCACCTTTGGCTTAACACATCTGACAGCTGTCTTAAGCACCGTAATACACTCTGAATCTCCACCTCCTGTACACCTTAGTAGCTGGCTCCAGTATGTTGCACAAATACATTATTAGTATCAAGTTCACCATCGGAGTGCCATGAAAGTGAGCTTAAACATCTTTGCATATTAGGTTTGATCAACTTAACCGTTTATTACTGAAAAATAGTCAAAGAATACATATGTAAGAAGCTTTAGTGTTATAAGCATCTAAGAGGCACACATTGACTGACTGTATGTCATATATGTTTAGGCCAAAAACTAAATTAAGTGGTTATTACAAAGAGAAGCTAGTTAATTAACAAAAAAGGAATTTATGGATGGGGTGGGATTAATTACGTATATACTTCTTCCATCTCCTTTTCACAAATGTAGACTGAATTGCAAAATTGTGTATAGAATCTTGGTTTTTTTTCTTTGTTTCTTATGATATTCTGTTTACATAGTCAAAAAAAAAAAAAGAAAATCAAATCAAATTAAATTAAGAAGATAGGTATCGAACCAATTGAAAATCTTTGATAGGTGGATAGAGGAGCTACTGTTTTCATAGATATTAATATGTTGAAAGTAGGAATTACACCTTGATGAATGAAATATTATAGGGTATTTCCTGGGTTACATTTTATTTATTTATTTATTTTTCATTTTAACATATTTAACACGGCAAATTCCACTTTTAAAAATACATATATACAGGGAAAAAAAAAAAACATTTTAGGGTATTTCCTGGGTTAGGGTTAGGGATACAAAACTATAGCTAGAAGGACACGGGTCCGGCAGTGACGTAACTATCAGCATTCGGCTTACTGCGCCAAAACTATAGTCAAGATTGTCTGAGGTCTGGGTCGGGACCAATAGTAACAGCCTAATATATATATGTATATTAATGGTATAAATATATTAAAACTGACTCGAGCATAAAAAATGTATGTAATGTGATAGAGAATATAAATCTAAATATTACCACACTATATTTTGTATTTAAAATGTAATTGAATATTTTTTTATATTTATAATAATATAATATTAATATTATGTACATGTCATGTGCAACAACAAATGGAATGTCCTTATGTAATGTTTTCAAGTATCAACCAACAGTATCATAATAAATCCAGCCAGTTCAATTAGTCTTCTTTTTAAAATAATATGGTTTGGTTTAATTTATGTATTATTGATGTGTCCTTGTAGGTTGTCAAAGTGATCAGAAAGATGAGAAAGACTGCAGTTGACATGTAACATGACAGGAGATAAAAGTTAACTGAATAAATAAAACCAACATATCAGATCAACAGCGTTGGTGTTATTTGAGTGATTTGTATTAAGGTTTAAGATTTTGTGTTTAAGACAAAACTCTGCATTTATTCAGACTTGTGACTGACACAAGGAAGACACTAAGGCTGCATTAAAGCTTCATATTTAAATTTTTCAATTCATCTATATTCATTTAGTGACAATTACAAGAATAAATCATCTCAGGGACATTTTAAAGCATCATCATTCAAACAAAGGTAGAGAAAAAGAAGTGTTCAGTGTAAGAGAAAAGGCTCCACATATCATCCTTATGTGTATTATGTTATGTTAAAGTAATAACTCCTAATATACAAAGTGCTCTGCAAAAATCTGGATGCTTCACCATTTGCTGGCCAGGTGACATCCAACAGCATGACAGAGGTTACTTCCAGGGCCAGTGGTCTCTCATCTTTGGTTTCTCCTGCTCCAAGAATCATTATCTTCACCTCTAATCGACTTCTTTTTATGATGCGGCTCTTAAGTTTTTGAACCAGCACTTGAAGCGTTTCCATAGTGATTTCATCTTTGGAGCTTCCTCCTCCTCCTCCTCCTGCTGGGGTGTGTCTTTCTGTGTATGAAGGGCTTGAAGTTGTGTCTGCGCTTCATCCAGGGCGGTCTGTAGCTGAGTCAGTTGATGTTGGTATTGTCTCACTTTAACACAGTCCGCTTCCTTTAATGCCTCGATTATCTTCAAAGCTTTGACCTTCTCCTCCACCAGTTGGTTGTACTGGTCTCTCTGGATTTTTGAGTAATTCTCCGCCTTCTTGAGAGTGTTTCCCATTTCTGTGTTTCTCTGTAGATGTTCATCCATGAGACTTTCCTTCTTTTGCAAATCAATTTCTCTGTCATGGATGGTCTTTACAGCCTCATCATGCTGATGAAAATAAAACCGCTCCTACTGCTCAAGCAGGTTGTTCAACTGAACAATGTCATGCAGCAAAATAACCTGCAAATTATTTTTGAGCGATCCCAAGTCAGTGATGGTTGATACAAATACCATGATTTCTGTTTTTCATCACATCACATCAGTCTAGCATGGGTGTCAGGGGGCTGTGGTCATTCTTGGTAGTCGGCACGTCAATTTGACAGTCATCAGTGTAGAAATGGTAAGACATGCCATGCTTCTTAAAAATCTATCCAAGTGGGAGGAGGTACGAAGAAAAAAGAATGGGTCCCAGGATAGTCCCCTGGGGGACTCCACAATGAAGCGGGGCAGAAGAAAAGGTGGAGTCCCCCAACCTGACGGAGAAGGACCTCCCCAACAGGTAGGATTTAAACCATTCCAACACGATCCCCCTGACACCCGCGCAATGTATTGGGCGGTTTAAAAGAGTTGTGTGGTCGACTGTGTCAAAAGCAGCCATCAGGTCTAAAAGCACTAAAATGGCAGAGCCTCCAGAATCAGTCATTAAAAACAGGTCATTAAAAACCTTTAAAAGTGCTTTGTAACCTGACTGGGTCTAAAATGACATTTTCATCTAAAAAAGGTTGCAACTGTGCAAAAATGCATTTCTCTAACATTTTGGACACCTGGGGTAGTTTGGAAAATAGGCAATAATTTGCTAAGATTACAGGGTCAAGGCCAGGTTCTTTAATCAGAGGCTCAACAACAGCTTTCTTACAAAAGGAGGGCACTATGCCAGAAGTCAAACTACTGTTGATGATCTCCTTGACAGAAAATCCAATGGTGTCCCAAACCTCTTTAAAAAAGCGAGGAGGGACTGGGTCTCTGAGACAGGAGGAGGGTTTTCGTTTGGTAACCATTCCTGTGATCAATGACAATGACACAGACTCAAACTGACAAAACAAAGCTGAGCACTGAGTGGACATCAAACACCGCAATAAAGAGGGACATATGTTGTCACTAATAGCAGTAACCTTATCATAAAAAAAGGAAAGACATTTTTCACAAGTTTCCATTGTTATCTTCAGTGAAGTGGACAGACTCGGATTAAAAACAGAACCAATCGTTTTAAAAAGAACGCAATGCTTACTGACATTATTAAAAAAATTGGGGGGGCGCACATACACTGGTCTACAATGCACTGGCACGCCTTGGGATGTGGAATAAAACTCATACTAGGCTTAACTTTAGACACGTTGAGCCCAAATGCCTGCTTTAGGTATTACCACTCACTCCTTCCCTGGGCACAGTTAAGTGACGAAACAATAGTCAGGATTGTCTGAGGTCCGGGTCCGGACCAATAGCAACAGCCTTGAAAGTATTCAAACTGCAGTATTTGGATTTTTGTTACAACTTAAATGCATTATGATTTAGATGCCCGGGAAGTGAGCTTATACATCCTTGCATATTAGGTTGAATCAACTTAACTGCTTTGCCTTAAATGACATTCATTTTAAGCGGTGTCCAGATGCGATATTGATATCGGATATCAGTCCGATATCAGCCAGAAAATGAATATCGGATTTTATCGGACTGCATCTAAAATCTAAATATATATATATATATATATATATATATATTATATTATATTCATTCAATTGTAGAATTCTGTAGATATTATGTTGAAGGTTAAAATGTATGTAACCAATTGGTTAATAATAAATGGGTCAGTTTTTCTCATACCTACTGTCGTGGCCATACCAGCCTGTCATTGTCCGATCTTGTTAGATCTTGGAAGCTAAGCAGGTCTGGGCCTGGTTAGTAGTTGGATGGGAGACCACTGAGAATTCCAGGTGCCACAGTGGGGTGGCAGTCGCTGCAGTGGTATCTGTCATTGTGAATGTAGGCACTTCACCTACATTGCCTAGTATGAACGTAGTGTGTGAGTGAGTGTTGGTGGTGGTCGGAGGGTCCAATGGCGCACTATGACAGCCTCGCTTCCGTCAGTCTGCCCCAGGGCAGCTGTGGCTACAACAGTAGTTTGCCACCACTAAGTGTGGAGTGAAAGAATAATGCCTTAATTCTGTAAAAGCGTCTTTGAGTGTCTATGATAAAGCGCTATATAGAATTGATGCATTATTATTGTTGTTGTTTGAGTAACATCACTTGATCAAGCCTTTTCTAACATCCCACACTACAAAATAAGTAATAAAAGTATGTATGATTCGTGCTGATATCGGATCGATATTGGCCATAACTCAAGGCTGCATTATCGGCATTGTATCGGAAGTGAAAAAGTTGTATCAGGACATCCCTAATTCATGCATTACCGCAAAAAAGTCAAATAATACATGCAAGATGCTTTAGTGTTATAAGCAGTCAAATAATCATCAAAGTCTTAAAACAAAAAAAAGCGTTGTATATGTATATGTCATATAGGTTTTGACCAAAAATTTAATTGACAATTAATAATAAATAAATATAAATAATAAATTGACCATCTCTGATAGGTGAATAGAGGAGCTGCTGTTGTGATTTCCAACACTCCTTACAGCAAAGAGGAAGACGAGGAGGACACTGATTTAACCTGAATACCAGCCACTGCTTTCAGATGGAAGTGATATGGATTTTATTGAATGTCTGTCAAAATGTATTACCAAACGTATTTAAACATGCTGGATTAAACATTGCTTTTCAAATCCACGCTGAACCTTATGTTTAGATTGGACTTGAAATGCAAGGCTACTGTTCTTGTTCGTGAACAAATTTTCATAGATATCCTCTACAGGCAGACAATTGATGAAAGTATTCAAACTGCAATATTTCGGTTTTTGTTACAATTTAGATACATTATTAAAACAAATAATAACTTGTAAAAAGTTGTGGCCTCTGTGGCCCTTAACCCTCAAAGTAGCTGCTTTTCAGGGACAACTACTTCCAAAAACTAATATTTTGATGAGTTTTTCTGACCTAAACAGTAAAACTAGAGATATGCCATAGTCTTATTTGATTTACTTGAATCTTTATCACTTTTGTTCAACCTGCTGTTGTGTGTAGTTTAAACAATACTTTAAGACTCTCTTCTTATTTTTCTTCCTCTTTTTGTAATATACTGTACACTAAACCCTTGATGAACTTTTTTCATGCATCTGCATAGTTTTTTCAGCCATTGTTTCATTTTATTCTAACAAATTAAAAATAAAACAACATAATTAGATAAAGAAATATATACCGATGAAATATCATTATAAGCTCTCATGAAATTCCGAAATGTACAAATAGATATAGTTTTGTTTATGATTCAATACCCATTTACTAATAAAGTGAGAACTCTGACAAGTGCCATATCTATCCAACATTCCCAGTAGAGATGTAGCTTTTCTAAACCGAGGTGACTGTTGTTAGGGAGGTTAGCAGTGAGCGGAGCAGGGTTAGAAGTCAAGCCACCAACTGACACAAAGCTTCTGAATTTAGCCTGTAAAGAACTAGGAAGATTTACACTATCTATAGAGCTATGTATGTGTGTGTGTATGTGTGTAAAAAGAAAAGGATAGTAGCAACGATGTGTCTGCACATAGCAGACATGCATCTTTCTATAGCGGACATTTATAATTAGCAGTGCAGGATATGTTCACCAGGCATTGCTGGCATACATAACGGACATAAATACACTGACATACATAAACGTATGAGCTAAATACTATTAATAAACAAATAACTATGAAGTAGGAAAGTAAGTAGATATGGGTGGTGGGGGGATGGAGCTGCTATACAATCAGCCATCTCTATGTTGACTGTAATTATATCTAAAGGTTAGACCTAAAGATTAATATCAAATTAAGAAGCAGTTAAGTTAAGAGTAATGACATGATAGCGACTCTCCGTTCTGTAATTTTTCTTGAACTTTTGCTTCCAATATTTTGTAAAATAATCACATCAATCATAGAAGATTGAAAATGATAAAGTGAATAAATTTAAAAGACTTCATTTTATACTGTGATTTGACATTTCCACGAGCAACTGAGGTGTTGAAAGGATGATCAATGTGAAAAGTTGTCTTCACCTAATTTTGAGAGTGGTAATAAGCAGAAATGAGTATTCCTCTTCTCTCTTTCCAAATCTCTTATCTCTGCCGCACAGGATGGTGTGTCGAATGCTAATGCCCTATTTAAGCGTTCCCTGTGTCCATCTGGTAATAATTGTGAGATGTAGCAACTGTAGCTGTGTTTGGATAAAACCCTGACATACATGGGGCCTTCTGACGCTCACAGTGTCTATGTGCGTCTCTGTGTTGTGTTTATGTGAACGAGGGGTGAGAGAATGGGAGAGAAAGAAAGGAAAAGAGCATGTGATGAGGGAGAATCTGTGGAACTCTGTATGTGCGTGTGTGTGTGGGTGGATGTGTGTGCGTGCCAAGCTGCTGGGTGACAAGCCAACACAACTAAATCAACTCTCGCGTCAGCAGTTTTTTTTTTTACGTAGAGATGAACCAAAGCAGAAGCTGTATGTGGGTGTTTGAGAAATGTTAGAATGAGTCAACTTATAATAACTGGCAACTGACTGTGCAGAGAAATTCAAATCAGATGAATTAATGATGTAAAGACTTCATGGAGGGATTCTTCTATTATTTAGGATTCAGGTTACTTCTCTAAGAAGCCAAGAACCGTTCTAGGTTGATTCTGCTTTCATCCATCTTACCATTAACCCTCGGGGCACCTTTGGGGACCAAACGTGTACCTTCTGCTTTACCTAAACTCAAAGAGTGTAATTTTTTATCTCTCAAAGGTGCCCAATTCTGTTTTCATGTACAAAAATAACATTATTCATAGGGCATAGGCCAAAAGTGATGTTCAATGTTCAACCCAAGTTGTCCAAAAAGGCGTGAAAACATATTTGTTGAAATTTACTGAAAAATTACTACATTTGGTCAGTAAAGTTATCAGGTTACATAATATCCCACTAAGAAGGCGTGACAAGTGATGCAATGGCTTATCTCTGATGACTTTTTGGCAGTGCCAGTTGTAGGAAGGGGAAGAAAGTCAAGGCAACCCAGCACTTCCCAGAAGAAAAGAAAATCCCCCTTTGTAGTGAGAGGGTCAGACATCCTCTGTTTGACGTGGTCACTGGCTGAGAGCGTGTGGGAACACACATAAACACGCTTCCTGAAAATGACGACAGACATTTACAACATCCAGGCTAAGAAACAATCCAGTGCTTCCTCTAATCTGCCCAAGCCGAGAAAATTGCAGGAATGACTCTTGAAATCTACTAAAACACCAAGTTATTACTGTTTTTTCTTATATCTTAGCTATATTGACAGTTATATTGCACATGTTCTACCTGGCAATTGTCTTTGAAATCTGAGAAAAGGCTGATCTCACCAAGAAAACCACAAACACTGAGTTGTGTGCGTACACACGCACGCATACGCAGCACAAATCTTTACTTAGTCCAAATTTCGACCAATCTAGAACTCCCCCAAAAAGCCACTGGCAACAGCCTAAAAAGCACTTCTCAAGTTACAAACCTACCCAAAATAGGCCTTAAGTACATAGTACTGATATCTGATGACGTGCATTATATTTTAAAGTGGTTGCACACCCTTTAATGTGCAAGAAAAACCTACACAAATACACATACACTGTAATGACTGTGTGGGACTAATGGGGAAGAGAGGAACATTGAAATAACAGCTGTTGTGGTTTAAATAAAGACTTTCACCTGCAGATATAGAGTATATAATGTGTATCTTTATTATGAAAAGTGGCCAGGCCATGATTTTTTTTAAAAAAATTTTTAAAGACCTAAAGGAACTGATTCAACAGGTTGCTGCATGAAAAAGGTAATCTTTCCCAATCAAGTAAGAAAGACTAGTGTCCATTACTAGTATTGGAAAAGAAATAACCCTAAAGTGCAGTAGTTGTGAGAATAAGTAGTCTGTCTAGAGGAAACACACACAAAGACCTCTGGCGGTGGTGGGCTGAGCAATCAAAACAATCTTTCTTTGTTCTGATTGAAGAGAAAAGAACCAACACCATACACTTCAACAGAACTCATCAGGAAAATTGGGCGATCGCTTAAATAGGAAGGAACATGTGTCAGAGACTGGGATGAAGATAGAGAATTAGATAAACACTGAGGCAAAAAAAAAAAAAATCAAATTTCCTCCCACTGTCTCATCCTTTATCTGCTTAACTCTTTCCTTTTTTTAGCCTGGCTTTTTTATGTGTGTTTCACAGCTTTTCTCCGAAAATCTTTTTTTTTTTTTTTCGGAGTAGGAATCAAGGAGAAAATTTGTGGGATTTTCCCACAACTCTGCAGAAGACCCCCCCCACCCCCCAACACCCACACAGACGTATTTTCTATTTCCCCTGGATTCTCTCTGTCTATACTGTCGGAGGGAAGTCTTGAGGGGAAACCACCCATATTTTACCACAACATACTGTGGACCAATGCTGAAACTTTGCACCTCTCGTTGTTCCATAAACATCCACTGTGCGTTGTTATGACAACAAAACAAAAGCAGGAGTTCTGCAGTTTAAAATATATCTCTGCTTTAGATTAAAGTCTCACAAATAAAGAAAACTGAATAAAGTCATTAATGGCGCATATTATCAAAACATTTGGTAAAAAATAAATATATTTGGGGGGGTGATAGAATCATGAACTGTTTATAATAATAAACCATAAAATTGTGTTTTTTCATGTTTTCAGTGAAATTGGTCACTTTTCTGATGACCTCTGACAGAACACTGGTGTATAATGTCTTTAAAAGTGACTTTAGGTAGATTTAATGTGTTTAAAATGTATCATTAACTATATAAGGCTTAAGATATAAAAAAAAAAAATATATATATATATATATTTTATTGTATTTATTTTTCTCCACACGTGTCCCCAGACTGGCTTAAGTGACTATACCCCACAACACAATAAGCACAAAATGCACAACTGTAACTTCACATTTCACTCTCAACTTAAAATAGTGGACTCTTCCATATTCCCTTCCATTGCCATACCCAAACTCCCTCTTCCCTGTTCCATTCCTCCTCACCAAGGTGTAATGAACACTGCACTCAGTAAAATATCTATTTATGTATTTGTTTTTTCCTAACAATGCACTCCCTATTGGTGCATTTATTATTAACATATTGGTTCAGTGGCTACAGGTTTTTTGTTTCCATGCAGAGGTTGTAATTTACCTCAGCAGCTTGTGTCTCCTGGTGAAGCAGAGTCAAGCCTGTCAGATCCTCCAGGAAGGAATGGGAAGAATTAAAAACCTTGGACAGGAAATTGAAGCCTTCCTTCTCATAGTGCTCCAGGACCTGGCCAAGAAAAGCAATAAAAAGAGGATAAAATTAAAGGTGATTGTTTGCATTTAACACGGCAAAGAAAGCATTACGTCACCTTTAACAATCGTCAAAGAACACATTTAACCAGGAACAGATTTAAAAGGGTGTTTTTCATCACAGATTCGTGGCAAATAAACCTTTTCTGAATCAGATACAGTTGAAAATAAATAGTTAAGTCTGGCTTTGATGGCCTCACTTGAGATAAAACTAGGTGTGTGAATTATAAAATGAAAAAATCAATGCATTTGTCTGCATCTTAATGTTGTGAGCCCTCAGACCACCGTTCAACACCTCTGCAGTTATTGCCTTGATTTAATAACACAGCAGACTTCAAATAGCTACAGTGTTACTCTAAACTCACACACACAAAAAGATCATTTACCCTCTCCTTCCTAAAGCTGGGCCAAGCCTTTCATGGACGCCCACAAACTGTGCTGCTCTGCAGGTGTAAGGTTTCCACTGCTTCAGACATCAACAAGGGTGTGTGTGTGTGTGTGTGTGCTTTCAGACTGACCTGGCGTCTAGTCCTGGAGCCAGACACGTTGCACACAATACACTCTGTTGCGTCTGTCATTCATCTCTGCGATCTCTCTATTCTCTAAACATCCCACCCTCTATTTATTCTTTGATTCTGCACTTCTGTGGTTTCGGTTCCATGGTATCAAGACTACGCATGACGTAGGACAAGAAATGAGCTGAAGATGATCGATCGATAAAGTAGATTAAGTTTCTCTTTTTTTTTTTTACAGAAATTTGCAATCTTACCAAATAAAAAAATGTAAAAAGCACTTTGACCCAAATTAACACTGTTATAGAAATCTTTGTCAATGCACTCTATGTCTGAAGAAATTAAGTCAAATTGAACCAAAAGATCTTTTGTGGAGTTTATCCAGAGCTCTGACATTAACAAAATGGTACAGATGAAGTTTCTCTCTCGTGTAAAAGAAAAAGTAGAAATCACACAGTAACTATAGATTTCTTAAAGGTTAAAAGGGAAAGCTGATCAGAAAGGTTGCTAATGGAACAGAGGGGAAGGGAATGAGGTTTTCCAAGCTCAGGACACCTGCAAGAAGTTTGTTATGAGACTGTCGTACACTGAGAGGGAATCTCAGTACTTGTGTGTGTGTGTGTGTGTGTATATATATATCGTCCTCTATAAGCTCTGGATAAAACGTTCATATAATTCTACCATTACAACACACATGGGGATAGTATTTTACCCACATGCATAAAGGTGGGAAGATATATACAAAATTCCCAAGATGAGACAATATACAATATGATACTGAGCTCACGATACCGATACGATATGATCATTTTGAAAAGGGAAGAAGACAAAAAAAAAAATATTTGGCTGACTCAGGCCATACTTAGATTATAATCTGGGTTTAACCTTATTATCTTAATAGGAATATAATAATAAGAAGAATTTTTTTTCCTCAAATAAAGAGCAATAGAACAAAAAAACAGAGACTGACACCAAATCATATCATCATCATTACATTCTTTAAACAAGAGCACTCAAAGATCGCAAACCTCTGCTGAGTTTAGATCAACTCACCAAATTTAATTTAAATCCATTCATAACTTTTTGAAATGGAAAATTATTCTAGATACTGTATCTACAGTACCTCCTGGATCATTTCCAAAATGGAATTCATTCTTCCTTTTGACATTATCAGCTCACCAAATTTTATATTAATGCCTTTATAACTTTTTGAAACTAACAAACATCCACATTAACAGACGGACGGACGGACAAACGCCGATGAAAAATATTCCTATCTGTGCTTGAATTTAGCATACATTTTTTTTCAGAAAACATCAAACTACAACAGTCTACATGGCCCATATTTAAAATTTGGACTTGTTCTTTTTCAACAATATTAGCATATCAAAAATTTTGGCAGCCATTGAGACCATTACTATCGCAATATCTTGCTGCATGACACATCGTCCCACTGTTAGTGGACCTCATAGACATTGTTTTGAAGCAACGGTAATGTGACGGCAGTGTACAGAAAACAAATAAACACATTAAAAATACATCAGACACACTTCCAGATAAGATGGTTAGTACATTCATGCTTTTAAACAGTGTAAATACAGTAACAGGCACCTGTCGTCCTATATGTTATATTCCTTAATCTCCATTTAAAGCTATTGCTGTTACTATACACACACATGTTGTAATTTTTAGCTCGTTTGTCTGCTCACATCAAAGATAATGACTGAAAGCATCACTATTAGATGTGTGTGTCATAAACAAAGTAAATACTGGGTGGTCTCTGTGACTCAGGGCTCTTTTATCTCGATTGTAAAACGAGGAGTGAGCAGATGAAGGCTGGACTGTTTAAAGTTTATAAAGCTGTGTACAGTCATGGGGAAAGGATCCAGCATCGAACTCAGAGCTTTCCAACAACGCAAAGTCTATTTTGTTTTGTTAGGGATGATAAAAGTAATGAAGTCAAGGAAATGTAACATAATAAATAGGTTTTCATTGATTACTACCCTTTGTTCTCATGCGTTAGCAATTTTAAATAAAGTTGTAACAAATATTCAGATTTAAACGTCCAGTTTGTTTAATATTTTTAATGTTTTTATGATTTAAAAAAAAGTTATAAGGCTTCTGGTTCACCAAAATCATGCAAATGTATTATTTAAGGGTGTGACGATACACTCAGCTCACGAGACGAAACATGATATTAGGTTCACGAGAACGAGATGAGACGAGATTTTAGGAAAACTACATTAGCACTTTTTTTTTAACTGGGTTGCACATGCATTTTGATGTAATGCATGCATGATGTAAGCATGAGCTTTTAATAAACGCCTTCTTTCACAAATTGAAACTAAAACTAAAATTTATCAAAGTTCAAATAAAATAAATAAAATTATATATTTCTTTCTTTTTCCAAGTGCAAGCAATATTATGTGCAAAACCAAATCAAAGTGCAACTCTGTCAATACAGAGTGCAAATAGTGCAAACAGACACTGACCAAGTGTGTCATTAAGAACATGCTGCAACTACACAGCCATGTTCTTTTAACTCTTAATAAACTTCTTCCACAAATGGAAACTAGAACTCCTCTTCTTCTTTTCTTTCTCCTGCTTTAGGTTCTGGCAGGCTAGATGTAGCAACCACAGGTCACAAATAGAAGTTGATAGCTCACAAACAAAAAATAATAATAATCATTTGAAAAAAACAAAACAAATAAATAAAATCTCACGAGACAGATTTTTAACGCAACAAGAAATCTCGTTGAGTTTGATCTCGCAAGATCTCATGGCACCCCTATTATTATTATTATGTAATCTGTCACAGACAAGGCTGCAAAAATTGGGAAACTTTCCCTGGAAATTTACTGGAATTTATGGGAGTTAACAAAAATTAACAGGAAAAAAGACATTTTTTTCATCAAAATTAAAGGTAGCAGGGATGCTAAAGATAGTTGGGAAAATATTGCATCATTTTGACTTCAACAACCAGGTTTCATGCATGTATTGGTGACAATTTGAGCAAAAGACGCATCCTGAATAAGGACGGACCATGACAGTGAGGAGGAGGAGGAGTCAGATGTTGAGGAAGTAAACACTGAACATGTTGATGAGGCCCAGGAAGAGGTCTTTGTCTGAAAGGGTTTTGAACTGCACTTTTTTGTTGTTTGTAAAGGGCGGGTTGTGTTTTTATTTAACTTTCAAACTTGAGATCAGGCAGATTATGTTTTTGATGTGAAATAAATTGATTGTTCAATTCAATAATTCTTGTGCTTGAAGAACAGTTATAGGTGATGGTATCAGTGCTGCTGTTTGTGCCACCAAGATTTTTGGTTAAATAAAGGTATTGAATAGAAATTCTATTTTGATGTTTAAGATCATTACTTTCTGCAAGTTCTAAAAATGCCTTCATAACAACACTTCAATCATTGTAAAATTCTACTTACAAATACATCTGTTAAAATATTCTCTCTTTTTTAATTGCATATTTTTCATAGTTTACATATGATAGTTACTTAAAATAAATCCCAGTTTCCAGGTAATTCCAGTAAAAAGTTTCTATTTTTTGATATTCCCAAAATTCCACAGCTTAAGCTTTCATGGAAATTTGCCACTATGGGTAAAGAGGTTCATGTGAATAACTGATGTAGACCTCTTAAAAGCTTGTTACACAGAAGGTGTTCAAATTACACAAATTAATGATAATTCAAACAAAGTACATACATCACAATTTGTTGCGATAGATTGAACCATTAAATGGCCGTGGAAAAATGTAGGTCCCAGGGTGAGACCAGTTGAGAACTCCTGCTTTAAAGCACACTGCAGTTTGAGAAAGACCTGTTCAAGTACTTCTACAGAAGTAAAAAAAGCAAAAAAACATGAAATTGTAAAGACCTTTCAGGATTGAAAAACCCATCAGGTACAATTTCCTTTCAGATGTACAGCAGTAACATCTGCTCAGAATTTGGCAGAATCCAAAGAAACTTTTTTTTATGAAAGTCTGGTCATAAGTGGTGGAGATGGAACAGAATCCCCTGACATTACACTGGGGATATTCTATTTACTGCTCCATAGAGATCACACATCTGTCTAACAAAGTCAACTTTTCCCACAACAAGCAACTTTATAGTTTGGCTTCAAATCGTCAGCAAAAAAAATGAACATTAATAAAGCATTATTGGGTTTGAGTTAAAATAAAATCACCAAAGCACGACTGAAAAGTAGCTTCAAACTAGAATATTTACATTTCCTGATGGAAATGTAAGTGAGGATGGAGGTGCTGGCCAGCGTTGCTGTCAGCGCTCAATTCTTTCGCGGACCTTTCAGATCCTTAACGCATGCGCAAAACACGTCTACATCCGTGTACGGCAGTTACTGTACTATTTAAAAAAGGTTGAAACCCTGCTATTTAAAAAAAATTAGAAGTTTAAGTTGTGAAAGAATTCCGATTTATTTTAGTTTTTATTTTATTTTCTGTTTGGTTTTTGATTGTCAATGTTGTGTATTGTGTTTTTCTCCATTTTCTTTTTTAGTTAAAGTTTTTTACTAGTAAAAGCAACACAAAACAGTCACATACTTACATGTGTACTATTAAAATATTTAACAAACATCATATGGTTGGTTTACATTCAAATATCACGTCCCAGGACCTTAGTCGTAAAGATTGCTAGTGTAGTAAGTGACGTAGGCTCTGAAATGATCAGGCCCGCGACAGTCACACTGCATTAGCTTAGCATTAGCATTGGCGAGCATTAGCATTAACTAATATTAGCTAGCATTAACATTAACTAGCATTGGCTAGCATTAGCATTAACTAGTATTAGCTAGCATTAGCTTAGCATTAACATTAACTAGCATTGGCTAGCATTAGCATAAGTTAGCAATAGTATTAGATAGCACAAACATTGATTAGCATTAGCATTAACTAGCATTAACATTAACTAGCATTAATATAAGTTAGATTTAGCTAGCATTAGTATTAACATAGCATTAACATAAATTTGCATTAGCATTAACTAGCATTAGTATAAGTTAGATTTGGCTAGTATTAGCATTAACGTAGCATTAGCATAAATTTGCATTAGCTTTTGCTAACATTAGCATTAGCTAGCATTAGCATTTATAGAGTGGTGCTGGTCCACAACAATGGGATTTTAGCCCAAAACTCACTGCAGTTGAGGGGCTGTTGGTCAAAAACATTTGAACAAAAAGAAAGATTGAACATAACAGTTTAAAGACAACAGACAGGTGAATATTTTAAAAGTTGAATGGTTGAAATCCTTTGAAGAATGGCTGAACAGCTGAAGTTCAAAGTTTAAAGGGGCAATATGTAGCATGTGCCAACAATTTCTGCCACCACCAGGTGGCATATTACTTGTGACAGGTTTTTAGTTTTTTTAAAATATGATGTAACTCTTAACAGTAAAAACAGTTGAAAAGAAAGTGACGTCAATTTATTTAGCGCAAATGTTTGAAATTATCTAGACTACTACAAGCCAAAAATATGGACTTGTACACAGCGGTGATGCTAGTGAACATTACATCAAACTGTATAAAGACATTGCGCACAGAAAAAGGCTTTGACGCCCAAGGTGGCCTAGTTCAGGGACAGCTCTGCTGTAAACAGGCTTATACTCACCCAACAGGTGGAAAAAAGGTACTACAGGTTGGCAGGGACGGCAATATTTATTAATGTATAAATAACTATATAATCTAAAAAAAAAAAAAAAAAAAAAAAATCACATATGGCATGACAGCTAAGGACATGTTTTCTAACACTCAAATTTTGATTTTAGGTATTTCAGACATACTTAAAAGTTGAATATGGCCCTTTTAAGTGAAAAAAAGTTGAAAAGTCTGAAATGCCCAATACAGAGGAATGGGGGAAAAATTTGCACAAAAGTTAAAAAGTGTAAAAGTTACAAATCACAAAAGACATGGCATAAATCTTGGAAACTTTCTGAATGATAGCTTATTTGTCAAAATCGGACAAAAACACAATAGTGAGGATGCCTCACTAACTACCAGTAGCTTTTTCTACATAATCAAACATCATTGGTTGAGTTAGACGTCATATTATCTGGTGGTGTGTAACTGTGCATATAGGCTGCTGTAGTAGGAATAGTCTGGTGCATTTTTAAACACAGCCACGTCAACTGTGATTTACTCTTTTGCGAGAAGTTTTATTGGCTTTAAGCCTCAGAGTGAGTACACGCGCACCACAAACATACACACAGAGGGAGAACGAGTAGAAAAAAAGACGAAAAAAAAAAACCGCTTCAACGCTACAAGAACTGCTTCAACCCAGACAGGGGCTGAATTGTTTTGTTTCCATAGTGAGGTGGCAGCACACAGCTGACGGCAGGAATACACACACAAATGCACACACACACACACACACACACACACACACACACACACACACACACACACATGCACGAAAAGTGAAGAGAAAAACAGGCAAACACACAATAAAGTTGAAGCACAATAAAAATGGACAGAGGGACACATGAGGAAGTGCATGAGTGGGAGTAAAGCATGTCCAAGATATATTTTTTTAATCCAACACATTTCTCTTATCAACACAATCTCTTGCAGACTGAATATATAATTTCATCAGTCACATGAGCAGAAACATGACACTGTTAGATGGGGTGGAACGCTGTACGTTTTTTTTTTTTTCTTCTTCTTCAGAGCGTAGGAGGAGAAAACTTAGTACACAAGCGAGCTAAACTCCCTGCCCCCACGCTGGCTCTTGGTTTCTCCCTCTGTCTTTACAGGAGAGCGATAGATCTCAGGCTTTATGACCTCTTTATAGACACAAAGACTGCTTTGAGATCTCGGGAGAATATGGGGAGGGTGACGTGTTGCCACAAGTCTTTCTGCAGAGCCAAGTCTTGGTACACATACAAAAGTACCTAAAAATGTTTGACACAAGAGAGAAACAGCAAGAAAAAAAAAAAAACATATATATATATATATATATGTTCTATTTTTTTCATTAATATGTTTTAACACTAATGTATCGGTCCATCATGTTGCTGTGCAGTAAGTTATTTGCCTATAAACTATTGAAAATACATGAGATATGTGTCAGGATTACTACTTCTTACAGATATTTCAAACTTCAGTATAAATTTTAAAACAAACACGCACACACGCGCACACACATACACACACGCGCACACAGTGTCCAGAAGGAGTGGGAGCTGCGTTAGTGTTCAAACCAGTCACTGACATCAGTGAGCAACTGTTGTTTGATTGTTACCACATGGTTCACCAGATTCACTCTTTTTTTTTTGCCTTTCTCTCTTTACATGTCAAAATCCAAAAACGACCAAACAAGACAGAAATGGGCATCTGTGCAATTTCTATTTCCAATCATTCTGTTAGATTGAATAGGTACAAATACAACCTGTCAATGAAAATAATTCTTAATAAAACTTTTCTGATACGATTGGTGTCACTTACAGTGGGTGAACAGGCAGTGCATTTGTCAAAGGCCAGGCTGGCAGGCAGGACGTTGTCAAATCTTGATAGAAAGCCTCTGATCTGGGGACAAGAATGTCATTAAAGAACATTTTAGAAATGCATAAAGAGCCATATTTCTATTGATATGATCTTTATTTATCTCAAACTCTAATATTAAATCAAATAAAATCATTAAACAACAAAAATAGAACCCATCTATGTCGAGACAGTTCATATGCACATGCATGTTAAACATATTGTATATACAAGATTAATAAACAACCAAATGCACCGACACACGTACGTCAACATGCATCTTAGGGCAGCACAATTAATTACATTTTAATTGTGATCACGATTTTGGTTGCCACGATTAAATGAATCTGATCATCAGCAATATTTACATTTAAAATACGGGCTCTGCATAATGTATTTATTCTGTTCGTCTCTGGAACATTTGTAATTATTGGGTTAATTTTTATTTACTTTTCTTAGCATAATTCTTATTTAAAGCTTCATTTTGCACTGTAAACTGTACACATATTGTTTGTTTAAAAGTAGTGTAATTTTCCTACCATGATAAATAATTGTGATTACAATATTGATAAAAAATAATCGTGATTAATTAACATTTTGAGCATAATCGTGCAGCCCTAATGTATCTACAGTAGCTTGATGAGGGACAGAATGAAGCAAAGCTTATCTAGCTCTGCCCTTTCGCAAAATATATCTTATTATTAATAATTTATTCAATCAAGGATTTCACTTTTTTATTATATTTTCAATGATTAAAATGTAAACAAAACAACTATTATCAGTCCAGGGAAGCACCAAGATGTACAGCCTTCTAACGGCAATAAGAGAACGTTCTAAACTTAACAGCTTTAAAGAATGGCTGAAGAGTAATCAGTCATGTTCTGTCAGTATATTTGTACAATGTATGCAATTCATCTTGGTTTTGTTATGTTTAATGTTAAATGTAAGGAATTACGGATGTAGATTAGCATTTATTTATTTTTTGCTAAATCCAGCATGTTTACGTCACTGTATAGTGCATTCCATCCCAAACAAAAAGGAAAATAAGGAATAAACTTTTGGCCATGAAAAGAAAATTCCCCTAATAGTCAGTTGTCAATAAGGCAAAGTGTGCCCCCTTCTGTCAAAAGGCAACACTTCACCACACATACATGCATTATTACACATAAACATGTATGTATATTTATTTAAAAATATTATTATTATTATGTGGTGACCTACTGCAATTGATGGAGAAAAACTGAATTCATGTTTGCGTCATTATTCATTGCCAATAAAATGTAAAATTATAGACAACAGGTGTAAATTTGTAAATATCCACTCCTCTCCTACTGTCTTATTGTAGTGTATGTACTGAATTATGTCTATGTATCATATGTACAGTGTTGGGAATAAATAGTTATTTTTGTAATATATTACAGTAATATATTCCTTTTTGAAGTAACTCAGTAGTTTGACTCATTACAAAAGTGGTAATATATTACTAGGTACAATTAAAGTAACTCAAGTTACATGCATATTTAATTTAAGTGCATATTTGCTATTTTTTCTCACTGTTTGCAATTATTTGAGGAAAAAAAGATGATCATTATAATTAAATATAACTGATGGAACAGCAGAAGTATTTGAAACAAAACTTAAACCGATGTTATTCGAACACTATCAATGTGATATAATTAGTGTTCTGGACCAAAAGTAACTCAAAGCAATGTAACAGTAATATTGTAATACAAACATATTACATTTTTCATCCTAGTAACAAAAATATATTACAAGTTTTGAGTAACTTACACAACACTGCATGTATATATATTGTTTTAGTTTTTGTCGTGTCGATACAAAATAAAACAAAATTTATAATAATTATAAAGATATTATAGACAACTTTGACAAATTCTCACAGAACAAAGCCAAAGACAGGAAAAAGGGATAAAAAACAAAAATTAGTTTCGATATCAGGCTTTATCATATTATCATGGTTAAAATGTAATAATAATAATAATAATAATAATCATAATGTTAAATGGTGAAATTTGGATCAGTCTGCACCTTAAATAAACAATAACTTTTCTGATTGATAAACTTTACGATATTAACTTCTTTTTTTACAATTAGAAGAATTTACATAGGAAGAAGACAATAGGCCTGAATATTTAGAGGGTTTCAAAATAAAACGTGTTGCTGTTGAGTCGGACCAATGTTCCCCTGTTAGATCTGCTTAATGTGAAATATATGTAATTTATAAAACAAGTCTATCATTTTATAGTTCAAAGTTGCTTTTTTTAAAAGATGTCATTTAGATGAAAATTATTCTACATTCTACAAAACAATTTTGCTCTGTAAGAAAAAGGTCTGCTCAGTAAAATGTGAAGTAAAATCTGTTACAAATACTGACACCACATTTTTACTATAGCCACTATTAGCCTCTTCAATATAAAATGTAGATACTATCGGTTGGGATTTAAATTAAAGGGAAATGATCATGAAATGTAATTATGGCAAAAGAAAACAGCGTTAGATTAAAGGACAATGTCTCAGCTAATGTACTTTTCCTTGTTAGATAAAGATAATTATTATGAAGATTACATGAAAGGAGGCAGAGCTGTAATTTTGAACATTCCAGCTAGTGAATCTATAACTGTGATGAGAGCAGAAGCTAATATAACAGGAAACAATGGTGATGGCGATATAAGACAAAACAAATATAGTCACACTTTAAACTTAAAGACCTACACAAATAATCAAATGCATTTTAACAAAAACATTTAAGACCCCCAGTCTTCATTCACTCAGTGCACAAGTGCAACAATGCATAACCTCCTTTCATTAGTGCTGCATTGTGTTTTTTCTGCACCTTTGAAGGCGTTCTACACACGTTTAGCCCTGATGCTAATGTGCAGCATGTTGGAATATCAAAGCTTTATCTTGGCCTCCTTTCCACGAGTTTGTATTTTTGAATTGAGACACTTCATCAACAGCAGAGATGGAGAAATTTAATTTATTTGAAAATGGTAAAGCTTTACAAAGCCCCTAAAGACACTGGAATGCTCTAAAAATATATTTAGAAAAACAAATGTCCACGGGAATTCACAGTATTGTATAGTGACTATATAAAAGAAATACTTGCAAACAAACAAACCCACAAAATCTAAAGTCTGACCCAGGTCATAGGACACTAATGGCATGATACTCCAGCAAATTTAGTGTTATATTCCTAAGCAGACCAAATGTATCAAAGTCATGTTTGAGGGCGACTCACCTGATGAGGCACAAGCCCCAAAGAGGTCGGAGGTTCATTCATTCTGTCATCGCTGCTGCTGGCTATCGCATATCCACTGGATGTAGAAAATAAAGGACATATTTTTAGAACTGTATATATATATATATATATATATAAAATGTGTACTGCAGTCTATGTTATAATAGCCAAAATATACAAGGTCAGGATGCATACCAGGGTTGGGGTCGATTACATTTTTCAGTTACAATAAAGGTTTTTTATCCTCAGAAAGTCAATTACAATTAGGTTTTTTATCTTCAGAGAGTCCATTCCAACTACGTTCTCAATTACTAAAGTTAATTTACAATTAATCACAATTACTGAGCTTAAAATATATAACCTACTGAAAGTTAACCTTCCTCTTATGTTAGTTTTCTGTTAGCATCTCTTATGATAGCGGGTCCTAAATCAGCTGTAAAATACACTAAAAACAAATATCTATCATCTAATTTATTTCCTATCTATCGGTTACCTTGTTAGGCTTCCTAATTTGATTTCATTTGATTTCATTTCATTTTATTTCAAACATGAACACAATAGCAGTGTATCTCACAATGAGGGGAAATATATATATATATAAAATGATAATAGTAATGGAAAAAAAAATCAATAAAATCAAACAAGGCAAAGAGAGAACAAATGTTACAGAAATCCTGCTCATGATATGATATGGTAATACTATTGAACAGTAAAGCGCAATCAATAAAAATATTGGTTTTAATATATTTGGTGTGGGAGTTTGAGCCTTTTTTGTGTCAGTATAACTCTCAATTAAAAAAAAATTGTTAAATGGTAAAATGTGGGAAAGCTTGATATAACACATATTTTAATAATTGTTAACTACATATGTGTAGAATTGTAACATGGTTCCCCAGTTTTACATTAAATTATAATTGATAATTTTTATAGAATTTTCATGGGAATTACAATTACAAAGTCAATTATCTAAACTCAATTACAATTTAGAAAAAATTACAACATATTTTTTAATATTACAATTTTAACAATGTCATAATTATAATTAATTATCAATTATGCAATTAGAATTATAACTGACTCCAACCCTGATCTTTTAGTTGAGTAGAAAACTCGCTTTTTTTCTTGTAAATGACATCATTTAATTTATTCCCATAAATCCTAGAAACTTTTGATTTGCTGAGCTCACCCTTCACTGTGCTGAAGAATAGACACCATCAATTCCACTGCTAGGGCTCCAGCAATCATGGCGAGGCCTGGTCTGCTGACTGTGCACTGCTGGTCCAAGGTCCGATCCCTGGTTGACTGTTCACAACAAAATGCAAAAATGAGAAAATACAGGTACTTGCCTTAGGGCAGAAATGCATAGAAAATACAATTTAAAAATAGATATTTGATTTGATGACTGATAATATTTTAAATGGTGTTTGCAGTGCGTTCAATGGCAGACCACCTGACATAAAATACATGTAACATGGTAATATTAGAGCAAAGAGCATACTTATTGAAATGAATGAATGAGTGAATTAAATGAAATAAAAGGTAACCACTTAAAGCATTTTCATGGAATAATGGCAATGAAAGAGAGAAGTATATACAGTGGTGTGAAAAAGTGTTTGCCCCGTTCCTGATTTCTTACTTTTTTGCATGTTTTCCTCACTTAAATGTTTCATATCATCAAACAAATGTAAACATTAATCAAAGATAACACAATTAAACACAAAATGCTTTTTTTTTTTTTTTAAATGAAGGGTTTTCTTAAGGCCGTCTATGCATACGTAGTGCCCCTCATTTTTGCCACTTTTGGTGACGTGATAGGTGCACCATGTGACTTAAAGTTCCGTCAGTTGTATTTTAGCTCATATTTATTTTTAGCTACCCTGCTAATCTTTTTATTTTAGCCCTAACCCTAACCCAGGAAATACCTTAAATTTTTTATATTTTTGTCGGATATGTATTTTTAATGGTGGAATTTGCTGTGTTAAATATGTTAAAATGAAAAAATGATGTCAAAAGTGGGATTCGAACCCACATTAGCAGAAGAAGAACCCTTGAGTGCGGTGCCTTAGACCACTCCATAAGTACCCCAGGTGCTATGGGTACATTTAACATATCTCTAGAGACTTTCTTTTATTAATGAGGAAGAAACAACTCCAAAGCTACATGGCCCTGTGTGAAAAAGTGTTTGCCCCCCAGCTCCTGTTAAAACATAACTGTGGTTGATCACACCTGAGTTTAATTTCTGTAACCACACCCAGGCCTGTTCTCAATGTAGAAATCACTTAAATAGGACCTACCTGACAAAGTGAAGTAGACCAAAAGATCTTCAAAAGCTATAGACATCATTAAATCTATAAATCTATCAGTCTGGAAAAGGTTATAAAGCCATTTCTAAAGCTTTGGGACTCCAGCAAACCAGAGTGACAACCATTATCCATAAATAGCAAAACACAGAACACTGGTGAACTTTCCCTGGAGTGGCCGTCCGACCAAAATTATCCCAAGAGCGCAGCGACGACTCATCCAAGAGGTGACAAAAAACCCCACAACAACATCTAAAGAACTGCAGGCATCACTTGCTTCAGTTAAGGTCAGTGTTCATGACTCCACCATAAGAAAGAGACTGGGCAAAAATGTCCTGCATGACAGAGTTCCAAAACCAAAACCACTGCAAAAAGAACGTCTCATTTTTGCCAGAAAACATCTTGATGATCCCAATGATTACATCTGGCGTAAAAGTAACACCGCATTTCAGATAAAGAACATCATACCAACAGTAAAATATGGTGGTGGCAGTCTGATGGTCTGGGGCTGTTTTGCTGCTTCAGGACCTGGAAGCATGAATTCTCCTATCTACCAAAAGTACCTGAGGTAGAATGTCCGGCTAACTGTTCCTGACCTCAAGCTGAAGTGACCAGGGGTTCTACAGCAGGACAATGATCCATAACAAACCAGCAATACCACCTCTGAATGGCTGATGAAAAACAAAATGAAGACTTTGGAGTGGCCTAGTCAACGTCCTGACCTCAATCCTATTGAGATGCTGTGGCATGACCTTAAAAAGGCGGTTTATGCTCGAAAACCCTCCAATGTGGCTGAATTACAACAATTCTGCAAAGATGACTGGGCCAGAATTCCTCCACAGCGTTGTAAAACACTCATTGCAAGTTATCGCAAAAGCTTGAATGCAGTAGTTGCTGCTAAGGGTGGCCCAACCGGTTATTAGGTTTAGGGGGCAAACACTTTTTCACACACGGGCATGTAACCTTGGATTTTTTTCTTCCTCATTAATTAAACCTTTCATTTTGTGTTTAATTGTGTTGTCTTTGACTAATGTTTAAATTTGTTTGATCTGAAACATTTAAGTGAGGAAAACATGCAAAAAAGTAAGAAATCAGAAAGGGGACAAACACTTTTTCACACCACTGTATTGACCTAAGATGTATTGAAGGACCTTTGACTTTAGAATAAAACACTTCTCGGGAGACTTGAATTCATGAAAAAATAATGTAAAATTGCTATTCTTAGAATAACTGGCAGCACCCTATGGTTAGAAATGTGCGTCATTGCTTTTCATACATTTTACAGGCAGTGCTTTGTACGTAGAAGCATAAAAGCATTCACATATATATCACAAAGTGTTCATTTTAAACTCCATAAACTAATACTCGCATTTAAGGTTTAAAATAAGAAAAAGGAAAAAAAAACTCACTACCTGCAGCTAATATTTTCTGCACAACATAAATTAGTAATAACAGGAAATTACAACAGAATGAAGCAAATAACCCAGTGCTCTTCCAGAAAGTTCAGAAAAGAGAACAAAAATAATCAAATAGAGTCTGTTTGGATACATGAAGTATGTGGGAGGCAGGGACGTGTGATTTTCACAAGTAGAAAATGTTGTGTAAAAAAGATGACTTTGTAATGCCATGATTAAACAAAATAGCTGCATTATTTCATGCTCCCAAAAGCTGAAACATACTGAACATTTAAATAAATAAAACTTATCACGCTAAATAAAATTGTATTTGTATTAATATTGAAAAAAAAAGTCTAAGATGTGGAAATAAATCAACAGAGAGAACTAACTTTCACTCAGACTTTTCTTTGTTAAAAAAGCTCCCCCCAAAAAATTATAAATTATAAAACAAATAGTAATATGGGTTCAAGACAAAATTTCAGCCCTGGTATTTTCTGTCCAGACCAGCTATATTATCAGAGGACACCATGTAGAAGCTGTTATTAAGTCAGTGATGCTCAACATGTAGCTCTTTACACCTATTATTCCCCCAGAAATCCTTAAAATGGGGAAACTTTTGAACCCCTTTTTACCAATTTCCTTTTACCATTGTGCAACTTCCTTTGTCCCTTTTTTGCCCCTTTTAAATAAGTTCTGACACTTTTTTTCAGACTTGAGCTTCTTTTTGCCAATAAAAATCCCTTTTTTCCCTATTTTTGAAAGTTCTTTTTGACACTTTCGTTAATTTTTTGGCCCACTTTTCAAACAAATAAGCTATCTTTTGCCCAATAAATACCACTTGTTTAGTTTTTCCCCAACATTTTGCCTCTTTTTGTTTCACATTTTTACAGTTTTTTCACTATTGTTTGGCATATTTTGCCCTTTTTCACTATTGTTTGCCACAATTTGCTCATTAAAGCTACTCTTTTCCATTACGTACCACCTGGTTCCTCTTTATTTGCTCATTTTTTGGACACTTGACTGCTTTAGGGTTTTGGGCCTTTTAGTCACTTTTCACTCTTTTCTTGCCACTTTTTTTTGCCTTTTTTAGACAAAAAAAAATGTAGTAGACGGCCCACTTCTGGTTCAAGCACTTCACATTTTGTTCAAGGCAGAAAATCTCGTGGGCAATTATATGTTAAAGAATGAATTGTACAACTCCAAATTCAAAAAGGGGCTCATCACTTAATGTGTGCAATAAAGTGAGTTTTTACTTTGATTAATATTTTTCTCCTCATCATCATTCAATGCATTCTGTACTGTGTATGTCTGACGTGTGTGTTTTGTTTTTTTTCCTCACATCTCCTGGTGCAACAACATCATTGCAAAAGTAGCAGCCCAGCTTGTGCCCTGGGATGTTGGAGAACAGGGAGGATCCTGGAACAATGGGAGCCGACCCGGCTGAAGTGGACATGGAGGAGGACGCTGAAGAGCAGGAAGCAGAGGAGTCTGCTCCACAGGGAACGCTCTGACTAATGGCTGTTTTCTTCAGGCCGTGGCGCATTACCACAAATGTGTCAAAACCCAAAGCTGCATTCACAACAAGCTGTTGAAGGAAGAAAAACAGTGACATTATGTTGATAAAAGGTTTGTGCAGCTGACGTAATCGCTGATGTAATATGATTTCAATTTTCTTCCCCCCTCCCCCTCAATTATCAGAGAAATCCCCAATCAGTAAGCTAATGGTGGGGGTGTGGCTGCATGTTTATGACACAACATTCGATCAAATATAATGGCATCAACTACAACAGTGTTTCTCAAATGGGGGTACTTGAATGAAAGGGTTAGGGTTAGGGTTAGAGTGGAAAATTAACAAATAAAGTGTTAGTCTTGGTCCCACCCCAGGCGTGAGATGGCCGGAAATGATGAAAAACTATAGAATAAATCTATTCAAGAGCTATTAAAAACAGTGTTTTTCAACCTTGGGGTTGGTACCCAATGTGGGGTCGCCTGAAATTTCTGAAAAATATAAATAGATTGTTAAAAAAAATTAAATTCCTCTTCTCATTACCAGTATTTTATTTTATTTTTATTAAAACATCACAAGTTCTTAAACATTGTTAAAATTCAAGAAAAAAATTGTCTTTGGACCAGAAAATGGGGTTACGATCCAAAAAAGGTTGGGAACCACTGCACTAAATACTGTTTCTTTCCACTTATTTACAAAATGAGATTCTTTAAAATGTGTATTATCACTCGTTCATTCCATTATAAGGATCTATAGTTTAAATAGTTTTCCAAGCATAATGATGTAGTCGAACAAAGGAGGTACTTGCTTGCATTCAGAAATGAAAAAGGGGGTACTTGAGCCAAAAAAAGTTTGAGAACCACTGTACTACAATGACTCAATAAACAGAATAATTTTAATTCCAGTGATTGGTTAATAAAATTCAGCTTTAGGTTTTTTAGGTAAAAAAAAAATCAAATATAAGAGAAAAAATTAGGTTTCAGACAGATTGACAATAAAAGTCAATGTCCTGTTTAACCTTTAAGCTAATCAAATCTGTGAATTTCATTATCCATTTATTTTACTTGCTTCATCTGGATTAGAGCCATAGGATTCTGAAACCAATCCACACAAAAAAACAACACTTATCAGAACACATCTCAAGGTTTACACAGTTTGCTATGTAGAAGCACAAAAGTACACAATTCCAATAGCTTTTGTTCACTTTTTTTATATAACCTTCATTGCTTTGTTATTTATTTATTTACCTTTTGTTTGCTCGCAGCGAGGACTGTCGGCAGCCAGCGGCTTTCTCTCGTATCCATAAGAAGAAACACCACGTCATGCTCTGAAATGAGCTTCTCCAGCTGTTCAACATCCCTCTGAGCCTGAGACAGAGTCGCCTGAGAGAAGTTGACGGGGTGGCCAGGCATCGGGATGCTCATATTGTAACCCTCGGCATTCTGCAAAAAGAAACAAAAGGGAAGAAAGAAAAAAGAGTGGGAATGTACGCAATCTTGCAACTGAATTTTTGATCTCGTAAAAAAAAAAAGAAACATTGTAGAGCTTGTTTGCTGGTTACTCTAAGGTTGTCAGCAATAAAAGCTTAATTTATTTTTTTTATTTTCACAAAGCCTTAGACAGGTTAGAACCTACATTTTTATTGAACACTATAAAATTCCTTGGTTTTTGGCAGCTATTACTCCTGACTAACGATCAGAGCTTTATAAACTAATGGCAGCATACGGCTGATGGCACAAAACTCAAGTACAAAATTAATTTGCCCAAGAAAGAATCTCAAGGATTTCTGAAGCATCAGGTCAGCAGTGGTTCTCAACCTGGGTTCAATTGAATCCCAGGAGTTCAGCAGGGATCAAGATACACACAGATAAAATATGTTACACATATTTAATTTCCAATATAAAGTAGTTTATTAAAAGATAAACTATGATAAAGTTAAATTAGAATCTTTAATATAAATTTACAAAATTTTAGATTAAAAGAGTTATTTCAAAATAGGCAAAAAAAAAAGAAATTGCCTAGGCTTTTGTGTGTCCGAATACAATATAGAATTGTTTTGAAGAAATCATGAAACTTGCAGGGTTCAGTACTTCCAATAAGGTTAAGGTTAGGAACCACTGATTTAGATGTAAAGGATTGTGGATTACCTTCCATTTTGAATCCACCATATTTGATTTTATGTTCACAAACTTCACATCTTAGTCAACGCACTTCAAAGGCGCTACAACCAACCTTGAATAAATACAGAATAAAACTAAAATATCTCCGAGCACTGTGGGGTCCGATCTATATTCATTGTGTTATAATAGAGCACGGCTCCACGATGCGTGCACAGAATGCTACAAATTCTGTGAATGCATGAAAGTGCAATCGCAGCATGAGAGCAGAGTTAACAGCTGCTGGGCTCTGATTAAATCATGCAAGCTTCCAACCAGGAAGAGTGAAGGACTTTTATAAGAAATATGACAAAAGATGAAAATATATGAAAAGAAAATAGGGGGGAAAAAGAAAGAAATGGATCCACACAAAACCAAGCTGCAGCATAACCTTTTTAAAAAATTGTTCCAACACTAAAGAAGTTCCGCGCTCCATTTTAGACGTCAATGGATTTTTTGTTATTTTCCACATTCATTTGTTTTTGTCTGTGCTGATCTATTTGCACAAAAAGAAACTAAAAAGTCCAAGAGATTTGTGAGATTTCAGCAAATAGTGAATCACCCAATCTGGGCATCTTTAAGCTTTTCTCTCCACTTCAATTCAGCATTTCTATGTAAGTGTTGCTAAGTAGCCATGGCAGTAAGTTCCAGCTGCAGAGTTAGTCATATTTTTTTCAATTTCAGGATAAACCTTTTTCAACCCGCAGCAAGAACAACATCATTAAAATAGCAATAGCGTTATTTGCCTGGGAGATAAATTATTAATTTAACACTGCCACAGTAATGATAACGAACCCAACATTAGGTGACTGCTAAACAAAAGAAACAGAAAAAAAAACTGGCATAAACAAATGTGATGTGACTCCATAAAATATTGTTAGGTGGCAAAATTATTTTCTTTTTTTGAACTAAAGTTACTACTATTTTTTAGGTAATATATTACCTAAAATATTGTCATAATATTATTATATGCTTCAGGCTTACTCTGTCTCTTTCATAGACATTAGATGCCCAGGGGTTAAAAGAACAGGAGAAAAGACATAATAATATAAACCAGGGATACAATGAAATAGAAAATAAAAAATGTAACATACATAATGTAATGTAACATACATAATTAATTAAAGGAATATATATGTATATATATATATATAGTAGGGATGTAACGATTCACTCAACTCCCGATACGATTCGATTCACGATACTGGGTTCATGATACAATTTTCTCACGATTTATTTTACAAAATGGGAATGTTGACAAATGACTGAAAAATATTCTTTTATTTTTTGGGGGAAAATACTGTACTATTTTCCTTTTATTTTTCATTGTCAAAAGAATCCCTTGATAAACTATGCAAAATGATGCAATTTAACTAAAAATAAATCTTGAATGAAATAAATAAAGGAATAATACAAATGAAGAAGAAACCTATTAATTTAAATTCTGGTTCTATAGTAAACAATTCAAAACTGCATAATAGTTATTTTTCTTTTTAAAAGTGCAACTGAAAATGTCATTTTACTGTATTTACGTCAGATATTTGTTTAGACCAGCAGACGGCGCTGGTAACCCAGTGGTCGGTTGGCATGCAGTTATTCCACCAGTGAAGAAGAGAAGCTATGCTAGCAGACAGAGCTAATAGAAAAACGTGACTTTTACAGATATTCACGTAATATTACAGATATTCTTTCGGTGCTAAAGGAGTAAAGAATCATTTATGAGCATGTTTAACAGTAAATAGCGGCCAGAAAGAAAATAGTAGCAGATTCCGCCCGTCACGTCCGCTTCTGGAAGGATTAATATATAGCGTCCTCTGCTGTTTAAAAAAGTACTGCGATTCAATTTTCAGAGCATCGATGTGAACCGTGGTACCTATGAATCGATTTTTAACTGCCTTACAATTAATCGTTACATCCCTAATGTATATATATTTCTTTTCGGCTGGTACCAAGGCCGGGTGGTTGGGGGCCACTGGTGTAAAGATAGGATTCTTTTATAAAGGATATGATGATGATGGTGATGATGATGATGTTCTAGTTTTTTACTGGTAGGAATTGTGAGGGGGTAAAAGGGAATTGGCAGTCTGGCAGTAGCACTTTAACTTTTTGCAGGTTAAAAAGAAAAAGCAACTTTGTAATTGCAAGTTTGACTGAATTAATTGCAATAAATTGCATCTTGTGAATTTTTAAACACACTGAAAAAAAAAATCTAATTTGTTTTCACAAAGAAAAACAGAAAAATGTAGAACGTGAATCACTGAGACTTCAAAGGTTTGGATTTGTTAAAGCCAGTATGTTATTACCAAAATGTGATTTAGTTAAAATATATAAGCAAGGTAGGTATTTGCATAAAGTGCACAAAGACTTTACGTTAGAGTTTTATAAAATTCCATTGTCAAAATGAGAGAACTGCAGAATAAACTTGAATCTTGAACATTATAATCTTTTCAGAGACAAACTATTACTCTTGTATATTCTGGTGCTGAGGCACAGCAGTCAGTCCATAATAGTGGAGGAAGGAGAAGCTCTCCTTTTCTAAACCCCTATATCTTCATTGATTGCGCATGGCTTCTCAATTACAACCAATGATGATGAATATGAATAAATAATAAAGGTGAACATTTCTGCAACATCACGTTATGTGTTTATTCTTAAAATGAACTCTCATCATTGACTTTACAGAGGCATACACACACATAGACACACAACATTTAATGTTAGATGAATCAGTGTATGACTCACCACTCCAGGAAAGATTTTGGTCAGTCGATCCACGGCAGCAATGGCTTTAGACTTCCCACCTCCGAAACAGTCCTCAAACTCATAGAGTGGCTGGCGAACTGGATTCGAGTATGAAATCTTTGCATTGTCAACAAATGTGATGTGTCTTACTCCCCATCCCTACGAGACAAAAAGAAGAACTTGCATCGTCTCATATAAACCATTTCCATTGTGCATTTTTTAGCCATTAGGATCATCAAAATATTGGAGGTGATTAACTTCAGCAAAACATTAAATATTTCTGCTCTTAACAAGAATATGTAACAGCCTTTGTGCAACCAACTTCTTCAACGTTATTTCATTCAAATTACTGTTTACATAACATAATAAAAACCATATAAAATGCCTGAAATTACATTATGGTGGTTGAGCTTCAGAGCCAAAATGTGTATGTTTATTTGTTAAAACCTATGTAGACTACATAGGTCACTCTATACCATTACAAAATGTAAAGTTAAAAACAATGTACATTGCGTTTCCATATCCATCCAACAACCTTTTTTTCTACACAAACTTCATTAATTTTACTGTTTAAATAATTCCCCCTCTAAGACAATCAAGGCAAATGTATTTTTATTGCTTATTCATACACAAGGCATTTCAATGTGCTTTACATGACTAAAAAGTGCAACAGAAAACAATCAACAATTTATAAATCAATAACAAAATTAAAATCAGCAGTAAAAACTTCAATCAACAATAACATGATTAAAAATCCCACTCTCAGTCATACGAATACCATCAGAGTCCGGGCCACGTTGCATCCCAGCGTCCCCGCACCAAGAAGGAGACACTTTGTGTTGATCACTTTGTCCAGGTCCAGGGAAGGAACCAATCTCCATTTCATTAACTTCAAGTTCAGGTCCACTGATGACTCTGCAAGTCTGGAAATACATATTTTCCATGTCTGTAGCCAAATCTCTCAACAGTTAAAACTGTATGACACAATTTTACTACTGTTTTCTACTCAGTTTTCACCATAATTCTCTTCATTTGTAAATAATAAATGTACCTTTTGGGGTCCATGCACTCACTGAGGTTGACAATCCTGGGGCCCATTGCTCCTTTAGCATTTTTCTCCCAACCTACACTTTTTGGACACACTGAAGAAGAATAGCATGCAGTTTAGTGGATGATTGCCCTATAATGATTTGAGGAAGATGGAAAGGCCATTGAAGTTTGCAAAGGTTCTCTGAGTCCACTGAGTACTCTCTCTTCAAAGCAGCAAATGAAGCCAATTCAGTGAATGAGGGTAATTTAATTTAAACATTTCCTCAAGGTCTGAAGACAAAAAAAAAACCAGGTTTACTATGGTTTGTCGGCCAGTGCTTATTCACCCTCTCATCCCATGCAAGGGTTACAGAACACCAGTTTGTTGGAGAAAACCATTCACACACTTATTTAATCTTACCACCACAACAGACACTCAAGTCAATCAAACTTTATGTTTGGAAAAGAACATTTTAACAAACGCCCAGACTGCAGTTACACACTAAGCACTGCTGTGAGGCAGTATTTGACATTACTAGGCTGGTATTGAAGTGGACTGGCAAAATTGTTAACAAGGCATAAACAAACATCTTTGTAGTACTGTACTAGACCAAAACAGAAAACATCAGTTTGATGCTAATTTTAAACTGATATTGATGAAAAATGTTTTGACAAATATGTCATATACATATTAAGGGACCCATGTTAAGCTACACCGACTTTTCTGTGCTTTAAACATCATAAAGTGCTATTTGGGCTTCATACACATGTTTTTTTCATTGATTCCCTCAATCGTTAGTTAGAGGGTGATTTGCTCCTTTCTTACTGCAGGGTGAGCCCAAACACCTTGCTCCAATTTGATGACGTGTTCCCACTTTGATGACGAATTTGACGCGACAATGAGCTGGAGAAGCCACGCCTCCAGGAAGCTCTCTGCCGTGATTGACATGGTAACAGACACGCCCACGAAGGTGAGCATTTCAGCGTCTTTCGCGCAGTG